>NC_056743.1:817345621-817454324 GCF_019279795.1 Protopterus annectens
CCCAGAGTGGTAGATACAGGCGCGCAAGGGGTAGAGGGCAATCTCAAGGATCGTTTAGAGGCAGACAATGGCAAGCACCTACTCAGAGGTGGTGAGGATAGTTCACAGCCATTCAGAAAGCAGACCCAGTGACTTTCCCCTTTGCATGCCAAGCAAGGCTCAAATGGCAGCACCTTTAGGCAGAAAACTGGCATTATTTTCGAAATTGGCATATTGTCACAAAAGACAAATGGATCCTGGGCATTATAGACCGAGGCTACAGATTCCACTTTCACACCCTTCCAAAAATGAGAGGCATGCCAAACCTGCCACACAATCAAAGGGCAGAGGCACAAAAACAAATTTCAGATCTCATGGACATTACAGCTATTCAAGAGGTACCTGCACAAGAACAGGGTCAAGGTTTTTATTCCAGACTATTCCTGGTACCAAGGAAGGGCAAAGATTGGAGACCTATTTTGGACCTATCCATCCTAAACACGTTTTTACTCGTGCCAAAATTCAAGATGCTCACATTACAGCAGCTTCTTCCCATGCTGGGCAAGGAGTCTTGGCTGGTAACATTGGACCTCAAGGAGGCATACCTGCATGTCCCAATCAGACAAGATTGCAGAAGATACCTCAGATTTCTTGCAGGTTCAACATATTATCAATTCCCTGCATTCCCTTTGGCTTATCTACTGCGCCCAGAGTGTTCACGAAATGCCTGGCATCAGTAATTGCCTACTGCAGACTTCAAGGGATACAAATATACCCATATTTGGACGACTGCCTGATCCAAGCGGACAGCAAGCACTTACTTCTGAAACATCTGGCGTTTGTAATAATGTTGTTGAATTCTCTGGGATACAAAGTCAACAAAAAGAAATCAAGGCTAATACCCTCTCAACCAATAGTTTTCCTGGGTGCCAGCTTGGATACCAACACCCAGATGGCCTACCTCACGCCAGAAAAACAAGGGCAATTAACTCAATACTTCAGAAAACTGGCAACTTTCACCAGGCTGACTGCAAGGAAAATCCTGCAGGCTCTGGGATTCATGGCATCTTGCATCCTGCTAATCCCATGTGCAAGGCTGCATATGAGGAAACTTCAGTGGCACCTAAAAACCTATGGTCTCAACACAGCCACAGTTTGGAAACAATAATACCACTGATTCCATGTCTTCAAAAGGAATTTCTGTGGTGGGCTCAAGCATGCCAAAGAAACACAAGTCTCCCATTCTGCAAGCCTCAAGCAAATCAAGTCGTCACAACAGACGCCTCGGACTACACCTGGGGGGCGCACATGACAGATCGGTGCATTCAGGGCAAATGGTCCCGAAAAGAAAAGCACCTGCACATCAATCAAAAGGAAATGCTAGCAGTAATAAATCCTATTACAGCTTTCAAAGACCTACTGCATCCAGGCCAGTTATTGATAAGGACGGACAACACCACAGTAATGTGGTACATAAACAGGGAGGAACCCATTCATACCCCCTATGCAGGCTAGCCATGTCTCTTTGGAACATGGCTCTGGAATTACAAATCGAACTTCAAGCACAGTATCTGCCAGGCAAGGAAAACACTCTGGCAGACAACCTAAGCAGAAATATGACAGATCTACACGAATGGAAGTTGCATCCTCAAATTTTTACAAAGATAATTCAAGCATGGGGAAGGCCAGACATAGATCTCTCTGCCTCCCACAGAAATCACCAATTGGCAAAATTCTGCTCAAGGACCTTTCATCCACAAGCCTGGAAAACGGACGCACTCTTTCAGTTGGACAGCAATGACCGTTTATGCCTTTCCACCTCTTCCTCTACTGCCCAAAGTTCTACTAAAAACCATAGCAGACAGACCAAAGATGATTCTCATTGCTCCAGACTGGCCAAGACAACACTGGTACCCACTCCTGAGGAGCTTGACGCATTCCCCACCATGGATCCTACCTCTAATGCCTCTTCTACTGACTCAGCACAACTTCAAACCTCTTCAGTCAGCTGAAAACACTCAATCTAGCCGCATGGAAGATTCCCTAAAATCACAACAGACCCTACTCTCCAAGGAGGTGCAGGATGTCATTTTGGAGGCCAGAAGACCTTCTACTAGAAAAGCCTACTCCGCAAAATGGAAACGGTTTTGTGCCTGGAATGAGAAAAAGGGCCAGAATCCTGGAATACTGAATTTACCTCCAAATATTACCGTACCTAGCTGAGATGCTAACCATGGACTTTCATTCTCCTCCATCAAAATCCATGCCTCAGCCATTTCTGCAGAATACAACACTGCTCCTCCTTTATTCTCTCACCCCCTCTTAAGACAGTTCCTCAGAGGGGCTAAGAATATAAAACCCCCAAGGAAACGTCCAGTACCTGCTTGGGACCTCAATTTCATTCTAGAAAAACTGACCTTGCCTCCTTTTGAGCCAGCTGCTTCAACAGAATTGCAATATTTGTCCTGGTAAACAGCCTTCCTGCTGGCTATCACCTCAGCTCGCAGGGTTTCGGAACTACAAGCCCTCATGGCTGTGCAGCCTTTCATCATTTTCCATCAGGACAAAGTTTCCTTACGAACCAATCCTTCCTTTATGCCAAAGGTAGTATCCAGGGTGGCCTTGAATCAGGCTATCCACTTGCCTACCTTTTACCCTAATCCTCAAAACAAAGGGGAGAGACTACTACATTCCTTGGACATTCACAGACAGCTCCGTTATTATTTGGACAGAACAAAGCCTTTCAGAAAATCAGAGCAACTCTTTGTGTCCTATGCTACAGGAGCTCAAGGGAAGCCTATTTCCAAACAGACTATCTCAAAATGGATAGCCCACTGCATACGCTTTTGTTACTCTTTTCATGGTAAATCTTTATCTACAGGCATCAGATCTCGCTCCACAAGGGCCACAGCTACCTCTACAGCTTTCCTCAGGGGGGTTCCTACCAAGGATATTTTGGAAGCTGCCACTTGGAGTTCTGTCCATACTTTCTCCAAGCACTATCACCTACCGTTATACTCCAAATCTAGAGCAGGCTTTGCCACTGCAGTCTTGCAGGGCATCCTGGCTCCTCCTAGTTCCACTTAGTGCCTACCACCCCTTTTTTAGCTTCGGGATTCTACCCATCTGTTATGACTGCAGCTGTATGCACGATGAACATAGTACAGTTTTGTACCTACCATAAATGTAGATGTTTGAGTGCTAATACAGCTGCAGTCCAGGTTTCCTTCCCTCCTTCCCCTCTTGGGACAGGCCTAATGGCCAACACCTCCTCATACAACCTGATTGGGGTATTCTTTTATGGTGTATTTGCTTGCAACTACTGTTTTTTGATTATATTGCATTGCATTATTACATAATTTTATGTATTGCCTTCCTTCTGGGGGCACCTGACATCTGGGGCAAGAAAAACTGAAGAAAATGGCGTTGGCTGGTTCCTTTATACCCCTGTCGCACTGACGTCAGGGAAGAAATGACGACATCCGACGCCGGACATAGACTTTGGAATTCGGCCGACCGAGGACCCGCCTGACGGCAGGAAAACCCATCTGTTATGACTGCAGCTGTATTAGCACTCTAACACCTACATTTATGGTAGGTACAAAACTGTACTTTTTGCAGTGCTCTGGCTATTTTTTGTGTATTGCAGTCCTTTTCACTGTTTCACATCATCACTTTCCACAGTTAAACAAGGCGGTGGTTTTGTTTGGAATGATGAAAACCTTCAGGTTTGCTAGTATACACTGCTGTTGGAAGAAAATGGGGAGAACTGTGACTAAATGTATTGATGAATTCTCATTTAAAACAAATGGAAATATTCGACTGATATCAAGGGAATATCAACAAGAGAGAATTTCTGTCATTGTAGTACAATTCATAGGTTCATAGGTTCATACTAGGCTATCTGCCCAAGGGCATTTATAAGCCTAGCCCATAGTTATTTGGCTTTCGCCACCCCTTTAGTTTGAATAAAACTATGCCTTTTATTTTGCTGTGCCTCTGTCAAGCAGTGACACTGAAGTAATCCCTGGGGTACATCTGCGATCCCCCATCCATTGGTCAAGATTCCTCTTGAACAAGGCCAGCGAGGTGCTCTGCCTCACATGTACCGGGATTTTGTTCCACAGCATAGGGAGTCTCTGGGTGATGAATCTGTCCCTCCAGCACGTTCTATTAATAACAGTGTCAAGGTTTAAGTCTCCCGCCCTTGTGGATGTCCTTCAAGGATGCATCTGCAGTCCTTACAAATGGGTTGTCCTGTCGTCAGGCAGCCCTTCGGTCGGCCGGATTCCAAAGTCTGGGTCTGGCCTCGGCTGGTGTCGCACTTCACCCGACGTCATAGCTGCAGTTATTCGGGTATAAAGGCATCAGCCGACGCCATCTTCCTCAGTCTTTCTTGCCGCGTGGCGCCCGAAGCAGAAGCTGTTCGCAAGTGCCGGTCTGTCAGAACCAGAGAATACTACCGAATACTACTACCAAAGACTTCTAAAAAGCTAAGTACCCCGTTGGGGACTTTTTCTTGCCTCAGCCGATGTTAGAAAAAGTGAATAACTGTTTAACTTGTGGGAAACAAATACCTCATAAAGATTTCCACTCTTACTGCTTACCTTGTCTAGGCCCAGACCACGATGTCGCAGCTTGTCTAGCCTGTGCTTCTTTTAACCGGTGGACGCTTAGACGTCGGTCGGAATTTGCTGAGGAGTTTTTCGGCTCCGATTTTGCTTATATTATGCAGTCGGATCCTCCGACTTCGCAATTATCTAAAAAACGCAAGGAAAAGGACCGACACTCGCGGTCCGCGGTTTTGGCCGAAACCGCGGTTAAGCCAACCGCGAGTGCCTCTGTTTCGGCTGAAACCGAGCAAGCGGTTCTTCCTTCAGCTGAAAACTTACCTTCTACCAAGGCCTCTTCCAACCTCGTGGAATCGGCTTCTGAAATCCCACCTGCTGTTGCATTTTCTCAGGAACTATCAGACACTATTCCCTTGGATATTTCAACCCCTGCACGTGGAGCTGCTAGGCCACCTGCAGCCATGTCCATTAAGGCCTTTGCCAGGGCTAAAGCAGCTAAAGCTACTAAATCTGTGCCTGCTAAGACCCCCTCTCACAGGCCTAGCTCTAGTTCACAAATGCTTAGTTTAGCAGAGGATCTCATTTCTTTAATCCGAGGATCCCAACCTCAACCAGACAGGGCCTCTCACCCGCCTCCAGAGAAGAGGCCTAGAGCAGAGCCCCCTGAGCCAGTGTCTACAGATGATTCCTCTGATGATTCAAATGATAGACCCTCCAGAGGCTCCTTACTCCCCTTATGAAAACTCTGATGCTGAAGAGTCCATCCCTTCTGCCTCTCCGCCTGAGGAATTTTCTTTTGGGGAAACCTTGCATGCTATGAGGGAACAATTTCAGTGGCAGGGTCAGGATTTTTCAGATTCCAGAAAAAGGCTTAGAACTTTTCTGCATTTACCACAGCATAGGCCTTTAGCCATACCTCCAGTTCTTTCTGTTGTAGATGATGCATTTAATGATGCTTGTACTGCTCCTGATTCTCTACCTCCGGCCCATGCTAAGCCCGATAGATATTACAGGGTCCCGGACACACATTACCACTTGTATAAGGCTCCTTTTGCAGATCCAGAAACTATCTCCCAAGGACCTAAGGCTGTAGCGGCTACCTTTGCCAAAAACCCCCCCTCCCCTCTGAAAGGGAATCCAGATCCTTAGAGAGATGGGGTAAAAAAGTTTACACTTCTGGTACTCTTTCGGCTAGGGCCTTGAACTGTCAGTTTCACATGATACAGTATCAAGAATTTATGCTAGACCAGTTAACCAAAAAACTGTCCTCAGATGAAACAGTAGACAAAAAAAAAAAAAATATGTGCAGGAAATGGTACATAACATTCAACAAGTCAGTAACCATTCCTTAAAATGCGGCTATGATGCACTGGAGGCTTCCTTTAGATCAGCCATGACTGGCACAGTTATCAGAAGGCATGCATGGTTAAAAGAACAGGCCTTACCAGACCATGTCAAATCAAAACTATTAGATGCTCCTATGGATAAGATCAATTTGTTTGGCTCTCCTGCAGAGCAAGTGCTGAAGAAGATGGAAGAGAAGGCAAAATCTGTCCAAACAGTGAAAGATTTCTTACAGGTCCCACCTCCGAGGTTTAGCTGGAATTGGCCCTCCAAGAATTGGTCCTTTCCAGACTCCTCCAGAACTCAGAGAGGCAGGAATAGGCGTTCAAGAGGCAGAAGCCAATCCAGGGGTGCCTACAGGGGACGCCAGTGGCAGGGCAACAACCAGCGAGGCACAGCCACAGCCACCACCACAACTACAGGTCAATCACAGTGACTTGGCTCTGGCACCGCCTACCAGGGAACAACTACAAGCACCCTTAGGTGGGAAGCTAGCCTTATTTTCAACAAACTGGCATTACATCACAAGAGACAAGTGGATTTTGCAGACAATAGACCAAGGTTACAGGTTTCACTTCCATACTCTACCAGGGAAGAGAGGAATGCCAAACCTACCTCCAAATCAAAAGACAGAAGCTCTAAAACAAATATCTCAATTAAGGATGAGAGCTGTAGAAAAGGTACCATCTATGGAGCAAGGAAAGGGATTTTACTCCAGACTCTTCCTGGTCCCAAGAAAAGAGAGCAAATGGAGACCTATTCTCGACCTGTCCGCTTTAAACACATTCCTCATTGTTCCAAAATTCAAAATGCTGACTCTACAGCAGCTTCTTCCCATGCTGGGCAAGGAGTCTTGGCTGGTAACTCTAGATCTCAAGGAGGCATACCTGCACGTCCCCATATGACCAAATTGCAGAAGATACCTCAGATTTCTTGCAGGATCAGAGCATTATCAATTCTCAGCATTGCCCTTTGGCTTATCTACTGCGCCCAGAGTGTTCACGAAATGCCTGGCATCAGTAATTGCTCATTGCAGGCTTCAGGGAATCCAAATCTACCCTCACCTGGACGACTGCCTGATACAAGCGGACAACAAAAACAAGCTAGCAGAAGACTTGCAAAGGGTCATTTACCTGCTACAAGCCGTGGGATATACAGTCAATATAAAAAAGTCAAGGCTGATACCATCCCAAAGGATAACCTTTTTGGGTGCAGAGCTAGACACATCAAAACAAATGGCATTCCTAACAGTAGAAAAACAGAAGCAACTACCTCTCTACTTTTTGGCATTAACAAAACAGGACCAGCTAACAGCAAGAAAAGTCCTACAAGCCTTGGGCTTCATGGTATCCTGCATAATATTGGTTCCACATGCCAGACTGCATATGAGAAAATTACAGTGGTACCTAAGGAATTTATGGTCTCAACACCAGCACAGCCTAGAAACTCAAATTCCAATAATTCCATGCCTGAAACAAGAATTCCTATGGTGGGCTCAGGCCTGTCAGGCAAACACAGGATTGCCCTTCCACAACACTCAGCCAAGCCAAACCATCACGACGGACGCCTCAGACCTCGGTTGGGGGGGCCTTCATGCTGGACAAGTGCATTCAAGGTTTATGGACTCCAGACCAGCTGCACCTACACATAAACCTAAAGGAAATGCTGGCAGTAAAACTGGCAATTCAGGCATTCAGACCATTTCTACGACAAGGCCAATTGATAAGGACAGACAACACCACAGTTATGTTGTACATCAACAGGGAGGCACACATTCGTACCCTCTGTGCCGAATGGCACTGGACCTCTGGAATGTGGCCCTGAGCTACAACATACAGTTACAAGCAGTTTTTGTACCAGGAAAAGAAAACATTCTAGCAGACAGATTAAGCAGGACTACCACGGATGCCCACGAATGGATGCTGCATCCGGACATCTTCAAAACCATTACAAGAAAATGGGGACTCCTAGAAATAGACTTATTTGCATCCCCACACAATCACCAGCTACAGAAATTCTGCACAAGGACGTACCACCCACTTGCTTGGAAGGTGGACTCCCTCTTTCAGCTGGAAAAACCTGGCAGCATATGCATTCCCACCACTTCCTTTGATGCACAAGGTGTTATTGAAGATCAAAGAGGATCGTCCAAGGATCATTCTGATAGTTCCAGACTGGCCAAGACAACATTGGTACCCATTACTGAGGAGCATGTCTCGGCAACAAATGTGGCCCTTACCCCTGGTTCCATTGTTGTTAACACAGAACAACTACAACATCCTGCATCCAAACCTGAAAACGCTGCAGCTGACTGCCTGGAACATTGCATAAGGCCAATTAACCCAAATTTATCCCAAAGGGTTAAAGACATTATCCTGGAGGCTCGCAGACCCTCAACAAGGAAAAATTATTCGGCAAAATGGAAAAGATACCTCATTTGGAGTACTACAAAAGGAGGAGATGTGTCACTGGTAAACATAGCCAACGTCCTGGAATACTTGGCAGAGCTCTTTCACAAAGGCCTGTCCTATTCTTCCATTAAGATTCATGCATCAGCTATTTCAGCAGAATACGACTTGGATCCTCCAGTCTTCTCACATCCCCTACTCAGGTAGTTTCTCAGAGGAATTAAAAATGTAAAACCTCCTAGGAAACCACCATTACCAGCATGGGACTTGAACTTTGTGCTAGAAAAATTGACACTCCCTCCTTTCGAACCAGCAGCAACAGCAGAATTACAATATTTATCATGGAAAACTGCTTTCCTACTGGCAATCACTTCAGCAAGAAGGGTATCTGAGCTACAGGCATTAATGACAGTACAACCCTTCCTGATCTTCCATCAAGATAGTGTCCATGAGAACCAATCCTACTTTTATGCCTAAGGTGGTCTCCAGAGTATCTTTAAATCAGGCTATCCACCTACCTACTTTCTTCCCCAACCCACAGAACAGGGGAGAAAGACTGTTGCATACCTTGGATGTACATAGACAATTACGCTACTACCTGGACAGGACCAAGGGAAATAGAAAAACTGACCAGCTTCTGGTAGCATATGCAACAGGAATGGAAGGAAAAGCAATTTCAAAACAGACTATTTCAAAGTGGATAGGAAATTGTATCAGATTTTGTTACTCCTACCATGGAAAGAAAACTCCAGAAAACATCAGGCCTCACTCTACAAGGGCTACAGCCACTACCACAGCTTTCCTACGAGGAGTGGCTACCAAGGACATTTTAGAGGCTGCTACTTGGAGCTCCGTGCATACATTTGCCAAGCATTATAATTTACCTTTATACTCTAGATCCCGAGCAGGTTTTGCCACTGCTGTTTTGCAAGGGATCTTAACTACACCATAACTTCTTCCCCCCCCCAGTTTGGCTATGGTTTTCTACCCATTTGTAAGGACTGCAGATGCATCCTTGAAGGACATAGTACAGTTTTGTACCTACCATAAATGTAGATGTCCGATAGGAATGCATCTGCAGTCAGGATTACCCTCCCACCTTTCCCCTCTGTGGTACTCCTAGGGTATTTGCCCATCTTATAGCTAGCTGGGGGAATCTATTATGGTGTATTTGTTTGTATATATGTACATACATGCTTATTTTTTGTGTCTGCTCTCTACTATTTGGAATCATTGGCATTTATCCAAATTTAGCCTTCCTAGAGGGCACCTGGCATCTGGGGCAAGAAACACTGAGGAAGATGGCGTCGGCTGATGCCTTTATACCCGAATAACTGCAGCTATGATGTCGGGTGAAGTGCGACACCAGCCGAGGACAGTCCCAGACTTTGGAATCCGGCCGACCGAAGGGCTGCCTGACGACAGGACAACCCATTTGTAAGGACTGCAAATGCATTCCTATCGGACATCTACATTTATGGTAGGTACAAAACTGTACTTTCTGAGGGATCTAGATTTTTTGAGGTGAAGCATATTCATCAAATCAGGGTTTGACATGTCCTTGTATGTCAGGCACAGGTCACCCCTGAGCAAGCGGTATGAGACTGAATAGAGCTGGAGTTCTTTGTCGGGCAGCATAAGACATTATTGGCGGGACAGATTTTCCCAAAGACTCCCTCGTCTGTGGAATAGACTCCCTCTCCATGTCAAGCAGAGCATCTCTTTAGCCCTCTTTAATGGAAATGGATGGGAAACAGAAAATATACTCTTGGGATCCCACCTGTGTCCCTGCTGGACAGTGGAAAATGGTGCTGACTTTGAGGGAACATGGACAAAATTCTTGTCTAGGCTTTTAAGGGCTTCCAGGCCAATAGCCTAGTATCATCTTGTGAACCTATGCTAGGAACATAACTATTCAGTCTGTGGCAGATAGTGGGGGGAAGAGTATTTAAAAAAAATATCTACTAGAAATCCAAAATGTAGTGTCTGTTATAAAAGAGATGGTAAGAACCCTTGAATCTTAACCTGTCTATCCTCACTAATGCTTAAAAACTATCTCAAACACATTAGATAAAAGTTTAACTAGTGTACCTTTTTGCCTTTTGAGTTTAACTTAATTTTCTATTGTGTTGACAAATTCCAAATTGGATAAGGGGCAATATGTCAGGGTTGCCAGCATGACCTCTGAGGAGGAGGATTTTCACAGGGAATGTGATGCATTGAAGGGGATGTTAACAAGAGGGGGTACCCCCTGGAATTTGCCAACAAGGGCCCTTACCATCTGTTTTACACTTAATTTCTATGATAGAAATATCAGAGAAGTTTTGGACGATATTTACCTTTGGTGAGGTAAATAGGGTTAGGAGATAAACCAGTAGTAGCGTATAAGAGATGCATGTTTTTAGAGTTTGTTAGAAAGAAGTAGGAAGGTACACAGAGACTGTGTTTACTTTAAATGTGGCAGGTACACACGATGTCCCCTTATTCTGGATAGGGACAGTATTTTCATTAAGAACTTTGAGGAAATAATAATGTTTTTCAAAAGCAGTGGTTTACATTGCCAAGTGAGACTCCTGTGACAGATGTTATGTGGAAAAAATTAAAAGGGCCTTTAAACAAAGGGTATATGAGCACCTATATGACATTAAACAGAAAAATAATAGGAATGCTTTTTATAATCATGTTGAGAGATTTCCCACACAAGTTCAAGTTCTGTGCTATTGACCATGTTGACTTAGGGTCCCGGGGTGGTCCAATGGAAGACTACTTAGAATTTTTAGAACTGAAGTGGCAAATGAAACGTTAGCGTAAGGCCTAGCCTTACTGAGAGAGGGTCAGTATTATGGCATTGTTGAAACTTAAATTGATGTATATTATGTGATTTTTATGGTTGTTAGTAATTTTGTGTAATAAGTGTTTAGTGCAGTGTTATTAACGTGTTTTTAATGGTTAACTTTTTACAGGATGTGATTTAATTAATTTAGTGCTGGGGGAGGGTGTTTAAACTTAATGCTTTATGTATGCACTATTCTGTTGAAGTCAGAGTTCCTGACGAAAGCGCTTAATCATTAATAAACTGTGTGGATTTATACGTATTCATGGTTTTCTTTAGGTTACTTGTCTCATTTTTGTACTACTTGGTTTGTGCTTTGGTTTGGAATCTAGCTATAGAGAACTTGCACTCATGAAAGAAAAGTAAAAAGCCTTGAATAGTACTGTGTTCCTTGTACAAGAAACAGACTTGGAGGGCGGTACTATACCTATTTCAGCTAAACTGGTTCATGAGGGTTCTGAAATTCAAAATGCTGACTCTGCAAAAACTTCTTCCCATGTTTACTCCCAGGCTTGCATAGATTTAGAGGATGCCTACCTCCATGTTCCTGTGCAAAACTTCATAGGTGTTACCTGTTGCTCATCCCTCTCTAACATGTTTGGCAAGCAGGCAAGGTATTTCATTTCGATGCTTTAATGCATAGAAATACGTCAGGATGGATATCAGCATCCTAAGATATAAACGAACTGGTTTACCGACAGACTTTACATGTGCTGAGGAATGGGATTGGACACTGGCCCTAAATGTTTCAGATTCCACTGAAACTATGCTTCTTGATTCCACAATGTATGATCTTGGCTCTGGGCTAATATTCTTCATGGAGATCATTAACTTGAGATCATTAACTTGTGGATGTTTGCATCCTTACCACTTCTCATTTTTGTAATGGACTGAGCGCTTTATCGTAGTAAGACTTCTGGGTTAGGCGTTTCTCCAACAGATGGTTTTCTACTGACCTGTTTTTGATACATGGAACCAACAGTTGACTACTGATTGGTAATGTGGTTCTGGTTTGTCTCGACAGAAGTCTGAGTAGCAGAACCAAGATGTTTATCATGAGTAATATTTCTGAGAGTCAGGAGATTGAGGAAAACATCACTATCTCGTTTTGATTTCTCTAGTAACTTTTGCACTTTGAACTGCACGATGTTCATAGTGTCTCACTGTTGCAGTCATTACAGTAGGGTTATCCTGCTGGCAGGCTACCTGCAGTCGGCCTGAGTTCCAAAGTCTAGGTCCGGCGTCGGTTGCTGTCGCCTCCTCCCTGATGTCACTGCGCCAGGGGTATAAAAGATGCAGCCGACACTATTTTCTTCAGTCTTTCTTACCGCGCGGTGCCCGAAGCAAAAGCAGTTCGCAAGTGCCGGTCGGCCGACTCCTGAGATTTTCAGATTTGAATTTCAGATCCGAAGTCGTCTTTAAAGCTAAGTACCCTGTTGGGGAAACTCTCTTCTTGCTCCAGACCGATGTCAGAAAAAGTTAATTGTATTTCTTGTGGGAAGCAAACAACTCATAAGGATTTTCATTGATGTCCTTCAAGGATGCATCTGCAGTCCTAACAAATGGGTTGTCCTGCCTCAGGCAGCCCTTCGGTCGGCCGGATTCCAAAGTCTGGGTCCGGCCTCGGCTGATGTCGCACTTCACCCGACGTCATAGCTGCTGTCAATTGGGTATAAAGGCATCAGCCGACACCATTTTCCTCAGTCTTTCTTGCCGCGCGGTGCCCGAAGCAGAAGCTGTTCGCAAGTGCCGGTCGGTCAGATCCAGAGATTTCTACTACCGAAGACTTCTAAAAAGCTAAGTATCCCGTTGGGGACTCTTTCTTGCCTCAGCCGATGTCAGAAAAAGTAAATAATTGTTTAACTTGTGGGAAACAAATACCTCATAAGGATTTCCACTCTTACTGCCTTCCTTGCTTAGGCCCAGACCACGACGTAGCAGCTTGTCTAGCCTGTGCTTCCTTCAACCGACGGACACTTAGATGTCGGTCGGTGTTTGCGGAGGAGTTTTTTGGTCCCGCTTTTGCTTACAAAATGCCGTCGGAGACTCCGACTTCGCAATTAGCTAAAAAAAGTAAGGAAAAGGACCGACACTCGCGGTCCGCGGTTTCGGCCGAAATCACGGTTAAGCCAACTGCGAGTGTCTCGGTTTCGGCTGAAACAGAGTCCTCGGTTCTTCCTTCGGCCGAAAGCTTACCTCCTACAGCTGAGGCCTCACACAGCATGGCTGAATCTGCTACTGAAATTTCTCCTGCTGTAGCAGGCTCCCAGGATTTATCAGATACTATTCCCTTAGACATATCTACTCCTGCACGTGGAGCTGCTAGGCCCCCTGCATCCATGTCTATCAAGGCTTTCTCTAGGGCTAAAGCAGCTAAATCTTCTAAGGCCTTGCCTGCTAAAACCCCCTCACACAGGCCTAGCTCTAGTTCCCAAATGCTCAGCCTGGCAGAGGATCTCATTTCTTTGATCAGGGGATCCCAACCTCACCCTGACAGGGCCTCTCATCCCCCTCCAGAGAAGAGGCCTAGAGCAGAGCCCCCTGAACCAGTTTCTACGGATTATTCCTCTGATGATTCAGAACACTCAAATCCTCCTGAAGGCCCTTATTCTCCATATGAGGATTCTGACGCAGAAGACTCCATTCCTTCTGCCTCTCCTCCTGAGGAATTTTCTTTTGGGGAAACCTTGCATGCTATGAGGGAGCAATTTCAATGGCAGGGCCAGGATTTTTCAGATTCTAGGAAGCGCCTAAGGACCTTTTTACATTTGCCACAGCATAGGCCTTTAGCTATTCCTCCAGTACTAACAGTTGTGGATGATGCATTCAATGATGCTTGTACTGCCCCTGACTCTCTTCCCCGCCCTGCTAAGCCCGACAGATACTACAGGGTCCCGGACACACATTATCACTTGTATAAGGCTCCTATTGCAGATCCTGAAACTATTTCTCAGGGCCCCAAAGCTGTAGCAACTGCCAGAAACCCTCCCTCTGATAGAGAATCCAGAGCATTAGAGAGATGGGGTAAAAAGTTTATACTTCTGCTACTCTTTCGCTAGGGCCTTAAACTGTCAATTCCACATGATTCAGTATCAGGAATTTTTGTTAGATCAGCTAAATAAAAAACTATCCTCTCCTGAACCTATAGACCTTAAGTCCCTTCAGGATTTGGTAAATAACACTCAGCAGGTCAGTAATCATTCCTTAAAATGCAGCTATGATGCACTGGAGGCTTCTTTTAGATCAGCTATGACTGGTACAGTGATCAGAAGGCATGCATGGTTAAAAGAGCAATCCTTACCAGACCATGTGAAGGCAAAGCTCCTGGATGCTCCCATGGAAAAACTCAGTTTGTTTGGTTCCCCTGCACAGCAAGTGTTAAAGAAGGTGGAAGAAAAAGCAAAATCTGTCCAAACAGTCAAGGATTTCTTACAGGTCCAGCCTCCTAGGTTTAGTAGAAATTGGCCTTCGAAGAATTGGTCCTTTCCAGACACCAACAGAGCACAGAGAGGCAGAAATAGGCGCTCAAGAGGCAGAGGTCAATCCAGAGGTGCCTACAGGGGCGCCAGTGGCAGTCTAACAACCAGAGAAGTACTGCCACAGATCCAGCTACTACCACTTCCACAGGACAGTCACAGTGATTTGGCTCTGATACCGCCTACCAGGGAACAACTGGAAGCACCCTTAGGCGGAAAGCTAGCCTTATTCTCAGTAAACTGGCATTACATTACAGGAGACAAATGGATTTTACAGACAATAGACAAGGGTTACAGGTTTCACTTCCATACTCTACCAAGGAAGAGAGGAATGCCAAACCTACCACCAAACCAAAGAACAAACGCTCTAGGACAAATCTACCACTTACTAAAGATGAGAGCTATAGAAAAGGTACCGGCTATGGAACAAGGACAAGGACTTTATTCCAGACTTTTCCTGGTGCCAAGAAAAGAAAACCAATGGAGACCTATTCTCGACCTGTCCGCTCTGAACACATATCTCATTGTTCCAAAATTCAAAATGCTGACCCTACAGCAGCTTCTTCCCATGCTGGGCAAGGAGTCTTGGCTGGTGACTCTAGATCTCAAGGAGGCATACCTGCACGTCCCTATTCGACCAGATTGCAGAAGATACCTCAGATTTCTTGCTGGATCAGAGCATTATCAATTCTCAGCATTGCCTTTTGGCTTATCTACTGCGCCCAGAGTATTCACGAAATGCCTGGCATCAGTAATTGCTCATTGCAGGCTTCAGGGAATTCAAATTTATCCATACCTGGCCGACTGCCTGATACAAGCGGACAACAAGAACAAATTAACAAAAGATTTGGAAAAGGTTATTCTCCTATTGCAGGCCTTGGGATACACAGTCAGCCTAAAAAAGTCAAGACTGGTACCATCCCAAAGGATTACTTTCTTGGGTGCAGAACTGGACACATCAAATCAAATGGCATTTCTCACAGTAGAAAAGCAAAAACAACTTCCACTCTATTTCATGGCATTAACAACGCAGAACCAGCTTACAGCAAGGAAAGTCCTGCAAGCCCTGGGTTACATGGCATCCTGCATAATATTGATCCCACATGCCAGACTACATATGAGGAAGTTGCAGTGGTACCTCAGGAATTTATGGTCTCAGCACAAGCACAGCCTAGAAACCCAAATTCCAATAATTCCATGCCTGAAGCAAGAATTCCTGTGGTGGGCTCAGGCCTGTCAGTTGAACAAAGGACTGCCTTTCCACAGCCCTCACCCAAGCCAGACCATCACAACGGACGCCTCAGACCTCGGTTGGGGGGCACACATTGCAGACAAGTGTATACAAGGCCTATGGACACAGGACCAGCTAAACCTACACATAAAGCAAAAAGAGATGCTGGCAGTGAAACAGGCAATTCAGACATTCAGACCGTTTCTTCAACAAGGTCATTTGCTGATCAGGACGGACAACACCACAGTTATGTGGTATATCAACAAGCAAGGAGGCACACATTCATATCCTCTATGCCGGATGGCAATGGACCTGTGGAATGTGGCCCTGAACCTCAACATTCAGCTCCAGGCCATATTTGTGCCAGGAAAAGAAAATATACTAGCAGACACCTTAAGCAGAACTACCACGGATGCCCACGAATGGATGCTGCATCCGGACATTTTCAAATCCATTACAAAGAAATGGGGGCTACCAGAAATAGACCTGTTTGCATCCCCACACAACCACCAATTGAGAAAATTCTGCACAAGGACATACCACCCGTTTGCATGGAAGGTGGACTCCCTATCCTTCAGTTGGGAAAACCTAACAGCATACGCATTCTCACCTCTTCCTTTGCACAAAGTGCTACTGAAGATCAAAGAAGATCACCCAAGGATCATACTGATAGCTCCAGATTGGCCGAGACAGCATTGGTACCCACTTCTGAGGAGTATGTCTCGGGCGCACGCATGGCCTCTACCTCTAGTTCCTTTGCTGCTAACACAGAACAACTTCAAGATCCTGCATCCAAACTTGAAAACACTGCAGCTAGCTGCTTGGAATCTTACATAAAACAAAATAACCCAGATTTATCTCAGAGGGTTAAAGACATTATCCTGGAGGCTCGCAGACCCTCCACAAGGAAGACTTATTCAGCAAAATGGAAAAGATACCTCATTTGGAGTGCAGCAAAAGGAGAAAATGTATAATTGGCAAACATAGCTAACATCCTGGAATATTTAGCAGAGCTTTTCCACAATGGCCTGTCTTACTCCTCCATCAAGGTTCATGCATCAGCAATTTCAGCAGAATATAACATGGATCCTCCAGTCTTCTCTCATCCTCTACTCGGGCAGTTTCTGAGAGGAATTAAAAATGTAAAGCCTCCAAGGAAGCCACCTTTGCCTACATGGGACCTGAACTTTGTGCTAGAAAAGTTAACACTTCCCCCTTTTGAACCAGCAGCAACAGCAGAATTACAGCTCTTATCTTGGAAAACTGCTTTCCTGCTTGCAATCACTTCAGCAAGAAGGGTTTCTGAATTACAGGCATTAATGGCAGTACAGCCCTTCCTTATTTTCCATCAGGATAGAGTGTCCTTGAGAACTAACCCTACTTTTATGCCAAAGGTGGTCTCCAGGGTATCATTGAACCAAGCAATCCACCTACCAACATTCTTCCCCAACCCTCAGAACAGGGGGGTAAGACTACTGCATACCTTGGATGTACACAGGCAATTGCGCTACTACCTGGACAGAACCAAGAACAATAGAAAAACTGACCAGCTTCTGGTAGCATACGCAGGAATGGAAGGGAAAGCAATTTCAAAACAGACAATCTCAAAATGGATAGGAAATTGCATTAGATTTTGTTACTCCTTTCACGGAAAGACAACTCCAGAAAACATCAGACCTCACTCCACAAGGGCTACAGCCACTACTACAGCTTTCTTACGAGGAGTGGCTACCAAAGACATTTTAGAGGCTGCTACTTGGAGCTCCGTGCATACATTTGCCAAGCATTATAATCTGCCTTTATACTCCAGATCCCGAGCAGGTTTTGCCACTGCTGTTTTGCAAGTGATCTTAACTACACCATAATCTTTTTAGTGCCTCCTCCCCCAGTTTGGCTATGGTATTCTACCCATTTGTTAGGACTGCAGATGCATCCTTGAAGGACATAGTACAGTTTTGTACCTACCATAAATGTAGATGTCCGAGAGGTATGCATCTGCAGTCAGGATTACCCACCCTCCTTCCCCTCTGTGGTACACCTAGGGTATTTGCCCATCTTGTAGCTAGCTGGGGGAATCTATTATGGTGTATTTGTTTGTATATATGTACATATATGTTTATTTTTGTTTGCTCTCCACTGTTTGGAATCATTTGCATTTATCCAAATTTAGCCTTCCTAGAGGGCACCTGGCATCTGGGGCAAGAAACACTGAGGAAAATGGCGTCGGCTGATGCCTTTATACCCAATTGACAGCAGCTATGACGTCGGGTGAAGTGCGACATCAGCCGAGGTCAGACCCAGACTTTGGAATCCGGCGACCGAAGGGCTGCCTGAGGCAAGACAACCCATTTGTTAGGACTGCAGATGCATACCTCTCGGACATCTACATTTATGGTAGGTACAAAACTGTACTTTGTATTCCTTGCCTAGGCCCTGATCACGAATTTGCTAGTTGTCGGTTTTGTGCTAGATTTAACCAATGCACTATTGAGCATCGGAACAATTTTGCTTTTCATTATTTTGGCAGAAGATTTAACTATATAATGCTGTCGTTGCAACCGACTACCGGAGTTTATAAAAAGCGCAAAGAAAAGGACAGGCATCAGAGGTCCAAAATAGACGAGGCTTCTGTTAGGCCTTTCGCTGGTTCTCAGTGAGGTGCTTTCGCAGACCCTGACACCCGCTACCTCAGAGCCACTGCCCGCTTCAGACTCCCACGTGGAGCCGACTAGGCTGCTGGAAACTCAAGGTGTTGGACACTCTGAAACTATTCCCTCAGGTGGGTCCGGAGCTGCTGAGCAGGCATCAGCTTCTGAGGGTATTTTCAGGCCTACACAGTTGTATGTAAAACCAACTTCAGCTTCAGAGGCAAAGACTAAAGCAGCTCTAAAGACAAAGAAACAAGTACAGCATTCTCCTGGACAGGCCTCAATGCCTAAAAAACAGATGCTTAAAATTACCGAAGACCTAATTACTTTGATCAGGGGTTCCCATCCCCACCTGATAAGAGGCCTTGGTAAGAGTTAGAATATGCGTCTTAAGGTTTCATTTCCTCTGATTCCTCTTCTGACCAGGAATATTCTCTTCCTCCCTATGAGGATTCTGTTGCTGAAGAATCTATTCCTTCAGCCTCTCCTCCTGAGGATTGTTCTTTTGGGGAAACTCTGCATATACTATGAGGGAGCATTTCCACTGGGAGAGCCAAGATTACTCAGAATCCAAGAAAAGGCTCTGAGACTTCCTTTTTATTACCTCAGCACAGGCCCCTTGCTATTCCTCCTGTTTTAGACATTGTAGATGTATTTTCAGAGTCCGGACTGTCTCTTGACTCTTTGCCACCAGCTCCTGTTAAGTCAGATACTACAGGGTTCCTGATTCACATCATTTTTTTATAAAAACCTTGTTGCAGACCCAGAAACTATCTCAGGGTCCCAGAGGGGTCAAGGTGATCACTGCAAAAAAACCTATACCTTCTGATAGGGTTTCCAAGGGCTCTGGACAGATGGGGGAAAGATTTATACTTGAGCTACCTTTGCTGTAAGAGCTTTAAATTGTCAATTTCATATGCTTAAATATCAGCAATATCTAATGTCGCTGCTTGAACAAAAAATATTGACAAATTCAGAATGTGCAGATAACAAAGAAATGCAGGATTTAGTGCATGCTGCTGAACAAGTAGGAAAGCATACTTTGTAATGTGGCTTTGATTCTCTAGAGACCTCTTGCAGGGCCGCTGTTAGATGTTCTGTCATTAGGAGACATGCTTGGTTAAAAGAACAGAATCTGCCCGATAATGTTAAAGCAAAATTATTAGATGCTCCATTACAACATGATACTTTGGTGTTAAAGCAGAAGAGGTTTTGAATAAAATGGAGGACAAAGCTAAATCTATGCAAACAGTCAAGGATTTCTTGCAGGTAGAGCCTTCCAGATTTAGCAGGAACTGGCCTGCAAAGAATTGGTCTTTTCCAGTGTCAGGACACAAAGAGGTAGATACAGATGCCCCAGAGGCAGATCACAGCCCCAAGGCTCATACAGGCCTAAACAATGAGGTGCTTCAACCTCCAAAAGCGGAGAAGAAAAATCACAGCCATACAGGAAACAGTCTCAATGACTTTCCCTTGCCAGCACCAAGCACTTATCTTCTGGCAGCTCAAAATTGGCACATGATCACTCAAGACAAATGGGTCTTAAATGTCGTATCCTAGGGCTACAGGTTCCATTTTCATACGCTGTCAAGGCCAAACTGTATGCCAGACCTGCCACGCAATCAATGGGCCGAGGCACAAAAACAAGTTTCATCCCTCATGGACACGAGGGCCATTCAGCAAGTACCACAGCAAGAGCAGGGACAAGGATTTTACTCAAGGCTATTCTTGCTGCCCAGAAAGGACAAAACCTGGAGACCAATACTGGACCTGTCTATCCTGAACACATTCCAAAATTCAAAATGTTAACTCTGCAGCAGCTTCTGCCCATGCTGGGCAAGAAGGCTTGGCTTGTGACTTTATACCTAAAAGAGGCATACCTGCATGTCCCAATCAGACAATCATGCAGAAGATACCTCAGATTTATAGCTGGCTCAATGCATTACCAATTCTCTGCACTGCCTTTTGGCTTATCTACTGTGCCCAGGGTCTTCGCAAAGTGCCTGGCACCAGTAATTGCTTTTTGCAGACAGAGGAATTCAGATATATCCTTACTTGGACGTCTGCCTTATTCAAGTAGAGAGCAAGGACACTCTACTACAGCATCTGGCGTTTGTAAATACATTACTAGCAGGCCTAGGGTACACAGTAAACTAAAAGAAATCAAAACTCATACCCTCTCAAGAGATAATATTCCTGGGTGCAAGCTTAAATACAACTGCTCAGATGGCTTATATCATGCCAGACAAACACAGACAACTGACTACTTATTTCAAAATGCTGGCAACAAAGACCCAGTTATCTGCAAGAAAAGTTCTGCTGGCTTTGGGCTTCATGGCATCCTGCATTCTGCTAATTCCATATGCAAGACTGCATATGAGGAAACTTCAATGGTATCTAAAAAGTGTTTGGACTCAACATTGCCACAGCCTGGAAACAATAATTACCTTCATTCCCTGCCTGGAAACAATAATTACCTTCATTCCCTGCCTGCAACGGGAGTTTCGATGGTGTGCAAAAGCCTGTCGCCACATCACTGGACGGCCATTCACCTTACCCTTACCTTGATATTACTTTGTGCGCACTAACACTTCTTTCCATATATGTAAATTATTTTTAAAATACTTGGATTTTGGTATTATTTCTTTGATTTTGGTATTGGTTTGTATTTTGTTTCCAACTTAGGGGTTGGACTGTACCGTTGTTGTCATTGGTTGTAATATATACATATTCATGACACTGGACATTTGAGTTTAAGCTAATCACACTGAAGAAGGCTGGTAAGCCGAAACCAGTTTATTTTCATTGCAGGACATTTTTATATATTTTTTAGTAATAAAAGGATTTTGACTGCTTATGCTGGCCTCTTGCGTTTTATTTATTTATTTATTTATTCACCTTACCCACAGCCAGGCAGACATTGACAACAGGTGCATCAGATTATGCCTGCGGGGGAACATATGGCAGGAAGATGTATTCAGGGCACATGGTCCGCAAGTCAAATGTATCTACATGTCAATCAAAAAGAGATGCTAGCAGTTCAAAATGCCCTGACAGCCTTCAAGGATCTACTTCATCCAGGACAACTACTGATTGACTTACCAAGTACATGTGCAAGCACAATTCCTGCCAGGAAGGATAAATACTCTGTCAGAAGAACTAAGCAGAAAACTAATAGATCCCAACGTGTGGAAATTGGATACACAAGTCTTCAGCATAACAATGAACTGTGGGTGCCCGGACATAGACCTATTTGCCTCCCCTCACAATTGCCAACTACAAAGATTCTGCACAAGGACTTGATCACAAGCAAGCTTGGAAAGTGAATGCTCTTATCTTTCAGCTGGAAAAACCTAACAGTATATGCCTTTCCTCCTCTGCCTCTCCTCCCCTAGGTACTCCTCTAGGTCAGACGAGAAGCCAGAAATGATTTTGATTGCCCCAGACTGGCCCCGCCAGCACTGGTACCCAGTCCTAAAGAGCTTGTCCCAATGCCCAGCTTGGACACTACCTCAAATTCCTCACCTAACTCAACAAAACAGTCATACTGCACAGCCAACTCAGGACCCTAAACCTGGCAGCATGGCGGATAATGTAGCCATTCAAGACCCACTTCTTTCGAAAGCAGTTGTGGGTGTTATTTTGGAGGCCAGGAGGCCTAGCACCAGAAAATTGTATGCAAAATAATGGAAGAGATTCTGTGCTTGGAACCAGGCACAAGGTATTGACATGAATGATCCAAATATTTTTCAGATTTTGCAACACTTAACTGAGATGCTGGATAAAGGCCTTTCCTTTTCATCTATTAAAATTCATGCCTCTGCCATTTCAGCTCACTACAATACAGAACCACCTATTTTTTCTCATCCATTACTAAGGCAGTACCTCAGAGGGGCCAAAAACATAAGATCCCCAAGGAGAGCACCAATACCTGCATGGGACTTCAACTATGTCTTGGAAAAACTTACACGGCCTCCCTTTGGGCCAGCCTCTGCAGCTGATATAAAATTCTTATCCTGGAAAACAGCTCTGCTCCTAGCAATAACCTCCGCTAGACTAGTGTCAGAGTTACAGGCACTCATGGCTGTGGAACCTTTCATCATTTTCCATCCTGACAGGGTTTCTCGGAGGACAAACCCTACATTTATGCCTAAGGTAGTGACCAGTGTGGCCCTTAACCAAACAATTCACTTGCCTACCTTTTATCCAAACCCACAGAATAAGGGTGAGAGACTTCTGCATTCTTTGGACATTCACAGACATCTACGCTTCTACTTGGACAGAACCAAAGCTTTCAGAAACGCTGAACATCTAGTAGCATATGCTGCAGGATCACAAGGAAAGCCCATCTGAAAGCAGACTATTTCCAAGTTGATAGGCCACTGCATTCGTTTCTGCTATTCACAGCATGGCAAATCAGTGCCGAAGGGCATTAGGCCACATTCCACCAGAGCAGCAGCCACTTCAGCAGCCTTCCTCAGAGGAGTACCAACCAAAGACATCCTAGAGGCTGCAACTTGGAGTTCATTGCAATACTTTTACAAAGCACTATCACTTACCTCTCTATTCTAAATCCAGGGCAGGCTTTGCCACTGCAGTTCTGCAGGGCCTGATGGCCTTTCCTAATCCTACTTGGCTCCAGCCTCCCATCCATAGCTTTGGGATTCAACCCAGTTGTAATGACTGCAATAGTGAAACACAATGAACATAGTACAGTTGTGTACCTACCATAAATGTAGATGTTAGTGTATTCACTGTTGCAGTCCAGGTTACCCTCCTTCCATCCCCCCCTTTCCTTGCTGGGACTTATCTGTACTTCTCTATTTTATACAACCTATGTGGTGTATTTGCTTGTAGATGAAGGAGAAGTTGTTTTTTTGGTTATGCATGCTTTTTGTCATTAGTGAGCCTACCATTTTAGGGGCACCTGACATCTGGGGCAAGAAAAACTGAAGAAAATGGCGTTGGCTGCATCTCTTATACTCCTGGCGCACTGACGTCAGGGATGAGGCAACAGCAAACGACGCCGGACCTAGACTTTGGAACTCAGTCTGACTGCGGGTAGCCTGCCAGCAAGATAACCCAATTGTAATGACTGCAACAGTGAATACACTCTAACATCTACATTTATGGTAGGTACACAACTGTACTTTCTGCCAAACCATTTGACTGCGGGTACTCTGGGTTACTCGTGACATGAGTAAAGTCGCTTTCTTTGGCAAATCTTTTGAACTGTTGGCTTGTAAACTTTGTCTCATTGTCAGAAATAGCTGTGTGGACTACCGTGTACTGCAAAATGACGCTTCATCTTAGAAATGACAGTACTAGATGCTAGATTAGGGAGTAGGTTAATCTCAAACCAATTAGTATCTACCAACAGAAAATAATGTTTACCATTCCACTTGAAAATGTATGTGGCTACTGTCAACCAAGGTAGTTCAGGAATATGGTTTAGCTGAAGTGGTTCTTTCTGTTGATGTGGCTTTGTACGGTTATACACGGAAAAAGATGAAAGTGCTGTCAATGTGTAGTGACATAGAAGGCTAAAATTTTAGTCCTCTCACCCTTCTTTGGGAGACCACGATGCAAGATAGTAATGTACTCTTGTTTCAAGGACATTGGAGCAATAACATTTGGATCTTTCATAATGATACCATTGTCAGACAAAATTTCCTTGCTGTGTGGAAAATAAGGTTGCACTTCTTGAGGTAAACTAGATTGTTTTGATGGCCATCTTTGATTAAGTAGTTGAGCCTTTGTAAAACTCTATATGTGGCTGTGTGATCTCTCAACTCAAGATGTGTGGAAGAATTTCTTAATTGCATGCCTTTAAAATTAAGGTTCTCATTCTCTTGCTGGTCTGTGGTGTTTCTGGGTGATCTGGATAATGTATCAGCATGATAAAGAAGTCTGCCTTCTTTGTAGGCAAGATTGACATACTTTTGCAATCTCAGCATCATACGTTGCAGTCTGGCTGGAGCTGAATGCATAGGCTTTCTCAAGATAGTAACTAGAGGCTTATGGTTTGTTTGTCAGAATATATCTACCATAAATATAATCGTGGAACTTCAAGCATGCAAGCACAATTCCCAGAAGCCCTTTATCGATCTGGGTATACTGCATTTCAGTTTGGTTAAGAGTTTTTGATGCATAGGCAACAGGTTGACCTTCTTGTAGAGTGATTGCCTCAAGACCAAATTTCTAAGCATCATGAGTTTGTGAGCTTCATAATATCTGAGAGTTGGTGGTCTAGCAATTCTGTGTTTCAGGACATCAACTGATCTTTGGTGTTGCTCTAACCAAGACCATGATGCATCTTTCCATGTTGGCTCTGATTAGCTTTGAGTAGTGCTGGTATTTGACTCAAGTCTGGAATGAACTTCTCTAGATAGTTAAGCATGCCAAGAAAACATTGCAGGGCTTGAACATTGTCTGGAGCTGACATCTCATGAATGGCTGCTTTGCTTTGAAGGGTCTGGTCGTAAGCCTGACTAATAAATAAATGACCAATATAAGTACCCTCTTGTAGCCTGAATTTGCATTTATTGGATTGAGTTTGATTACCTTGACGTTCCCTTTCTAGAGCTTTTCTGAGATTTCTGTCATGCCCCACTTCACCATGACCTCCTAGTATGTCTACTATAATAACTCAAGGATACCCAGAAAAAATTTGCTCCATTGCACCTTGCAAGACTTAACTAGCAAAATTTATCCCAAATGCCATTCTCAAAAATCTGTACCAGATTTCTTTTGAAGTTGAATTTGCCAAAATGAATTCTGCATCTAAGACAGAAAAAAAACAGTGGCATTTGGCATCAAGGCTGTGACTACTTCACCTGGGTGCATTGGATGATGTCTTTACTGCTTTGTTCAAATCTTGTGGATCAGTACATATTCTGATGTCATCTGAGCTTTTCTTATGAGCTACCACCATGGAAGATTGCCATTCCGTTGGTTCATCTACTGGACAAAATCACACCTTGTCACACCATTTTGTGTAGCTCGGCTTTGACTCTGTCCTGCATGGCTGTTGGAACTTTTTGTGCTGGCCTGATAATTGGACTGTCATCTGGGTGTGACTAAATGGTGTACACAACTGGAAACCTCCCTAATTTATCTTCAGAAAGAACAGCATAGGTAGAAGAAATGTACTGGGCAAAGTTTTAAGTAGTAGTCTTTCAAGCTAACATGGTGGACTTCCTTATTAAATGAAAGCAGTCCCATTTTCAAACTGTCTCTGAGCCCTACTAATGACTGGACGTGCCTCCTTGACCGCATAAAATAAGTCGTAGCTTCTCCCAGCAGAGTAACATGAAAGCACTACTGAGCCTTCAGTTTGAATTTCTTCACCGAACAAAACTGTAAATCCAAAAGGAAAACCTCCATGAAAACAAAAATAAGCCAATATGTTATAAATCCACCAGTGATGAAAGGAAATCCACCAATGAATGATCCAATGTCCATTAAAACAAAACTTTAATTTTATTTTTAGTGGTGTTTAAAGTAATACATGAGAGCAGGTTTAGTGCTTTCGTCCTAACAAAACATTTGGACTTCTTCAGCACCTGCTCTCTGGTGGATTTATAACCTATTCCGTTTGCATGGGAATGTAACAGCTGGTGTCTTTGTGGTTGCTGCATTGGACTTGGTTTAAGATTGTCTTGGATTACAGTGAGTCTATTCAGAAGACAATTTCTGTTTCACATAAGCTGTTGAAGCAGTTTGTTTCCTATTTGCTGTTGAAACACCGTGAACCGTTTAGTTTTATGAATATCTTCACCACCATAAGTAGCAAGCTTTGCACTCCTTGCCAAATCACACCTTTCACCATGGCGCACACTAGCAAATTTTTCTGTAGACATAACCCTGCACTTGGAACCAGTCACGTTTGAGCTGTGTGGGTTTGCCATTTGTCGGAACAGTACAAAATACTTCATTATTTGCCCTTAAATCAATTGCCTTGACTGTTTCATGAAGCACTGACACCAACATAGAGCAAGGTTGCAGCTCTCTAATTGATCAACTTTTTTCTTAAAATGTTCCCTCTTAATAAAAGAATGTGGGCCTTTTGATTTACAAAACCTTTTGAAATTATTCCATTTATTGCATTTGTGGTATTGCTGACCAGAAGTTAACACTTTTTTTCCATTTTAGATTCATGATTTCCACCACAGGACAGTTGGCAGTGAAAGTGGGTAACCACGCACCCTCACCCTTATGCCTGTTTGCTGACTCACTCTTTTATGCTTCACTGAGACTGTGAACACTGTAATTTACGAGAAACTCTGGGGTTTACCAGTGAGTGCTGCAGGTGTTACAGTTGTCATGTACTTGGGTCTGTTTATTTTAACAACGTGCTGCATACTATTAACACTAGCTTCATTACTGTGCCTTCTACAGCTGTTCTCATTTGTAAGCATATTTGTGTGCTTTTCTTGGAGCTCGTATGTCTGCTAACATGTTTTCCACTGACGAGGACAGCAAATTTATGGATAGACTAGGGAAGTATACATCTTCCACTCTAGCCATCAGAGTCCTAAATTATCAAACTCACATAGTTAAGTTTGTTTTAGGTAGTCTAAGTCTCTGCACTGATACCAGATGTGCCAGATTATCCCAAGTCCAACACTCTGCCTTGCTTTCTCCCACTTCTCAGGTGACCAGGCACTCCAAGTGCAGTTGTGACGCAGTAGAGGCATCTTCAAGTCTGCAGCCTTAGGTTCTGTCCTGAGAAGATATTCTTGGGTGATGCTATAGCCCCTTCCCATGGATGTCCAAACTAAATTGCTGGATGCACCACTTGATACTAAGTCCCTTTTCCGTGCAATTTCTGCAGAGCTACATAAATCCCTACAGGAAAAATGCAAGGAGTTACAAAATTTATAACATTTTGTTATTTTCTCTTATTCATAGGTATCATAAGAACTATCCTCAAAGGACCACCTTTGTTAGGAGGCAAACCTGTCAGTCTAATGCCCTACAGGCTAAGGGACAGAGGCAATCTAGGAAACACTGCACTCCTAGACAACCTTCTGCCTCTACTCCAACTCCCTTTTGGAGGGAGCCTGACCAGGACAGAGCCCCTCCACTGTGACTGAAATCTTTTATCCAAATCCACTCCCTTATCCCTCCGCATAACCCTTTCCCTACCCTCCTGACAGAAAATAACCTCAGAGGCTTGGGTCTTCATTAAGTCATAAAGTATCCTTTTTGGCTGATGGAAAACATTTCCTTCCTTTCAGGAGATACCCCAACCACCTGCAAGTCAGCTTAACCCCCCCCCCCCCATTTTGGATCAGTTCCAAGCTCAGGGTGCCATAGAAAGGGTACCTCCAGAACAGACAAATGAGGGGTTTTACTCCAGGATGTTTTTGGTTCCAAGAAAAAATAGCCCTTGGAGGCCAATTCTAGATCTGTCTGTACTCATTCTATTCCTCAAGGTACCTACCTTCAAAGTGCTCACCTTGCTTCACCTCCTTCCCCTCATCTCTCACCAAGCCTTCAGGGTATCCCTCAGTCTGAAGGATTCCTACCTTCATATTTGTATTCACCCCAGCTTCAGAAAGTTCCTATGCTTTTCCATGGGTTCCTTGCATTTTCAGTTTTCTGCATTGCTATTTAGGCTCTCCACAGCCCCCAGAGTATTTAAGTGCCTAGTATGGGTACAGCAGGTAGTTACTTAGTTTACTTAGGTTAGTACTAGGCTAATTGCCCTAATGGGCCACTTTAAGCCTAGCTGATTACTCTGTGTGTGAATCAAACGCTGCACCTTGTGTTTTTAAGGTAAGCACCTTAACCATTACATCAACCTGCCACCCTAAAAGTGAGTATTCCAACAAATGGTGTCCCTGACTTGGTATAAATGTCTGTTCTTTTAGCCATTCAGTCCCCATTTTTCAAAACTCATTGTAACAGGTGGAATAGAACCCACAACCTTCTGCACCAAAGGTAGTAAGGAAACTGGCGGTAGCTCCAGTTATTGCAGAGTGCAGGACATTCAAGTATAACCCCATACGTAGATGACCTCTTGATACTTCACCAGGATTGCCACATCTTCTGTCACTGCCTATACATGATGTCCGACACCCTGGCAAACCTAGGGTTCACTGTGAACCAGGAAAACTCACCTGATACCCACCCAAGACCTGTTTTTTTTGGGGTGCATGATAAAAACAGACCAGATGTCAGTCTTCATTCCTTGTCAGAAGGTGGAAGCCATCACTCATTACCTCTAAATGCTTCTCTCTCTCCAAACCCTTAGCCAGGGTATTCCTGACTATCCTAGCCCACATGGCATCCTGGGTACCCATGCTCCCCTTAGCAAGGCTGCATATGAAGACATTTCAGTGGGTGCTGACGAGTCCATGGGACCAACATTCACACCCTCTAGATACTAGTCTACCCCTCCTTCCATGCCTGTAAAAAGAGCTTTAGTGGTGGAGTGCAGCCATACACCTCAATCAGGGCATATCTTTGCAGGTTCCCCCACCCTCACAACAAATCTTCAGAGATGCTTCACCTGGGTTGGGGAGCAGTCCTGCAAAACCACTACAAACAAAACAGTCCTATCCGCTCTGCAGTCTGGCAATTCAGATTTGGTCCCTAGCAGCAGAACTTCATTCACTTGCAAGCAGTGTACATCCCTTCAGCAGAGAATGTCATGGTGCACACACTCAACAGAACCACTGTGCCCACTCAAGAATGGATGCATCACAGGGAGGTGTTTTTGGAACTTATTCACAGGTGGGGTATTCTTCAGGCAGATATGTTTGCCTTCTCCCAGAACAGGCAGATGCCTCTGTTTTGCACAAGGGATCCACATCTGCAGGTTTGGAGGTTGGGTGCCTTCTCTCTCTCTTGGGTGGAGATGCATCTTTATGCCTTTCCCCCCTTCACACTGATTCATAGTCCTTCTAAAGATTGAGGGACAAACCAGAAGTCTTGCTGGTGACTTCCTTTGGCCAAGACAGCATTGGTTTCCCCTTGACCTACTAGCCAAGGGCATCACCACAGGTTACCCACTGATTTGACCAACTCACAAGACAGGGGGTCGCTCATACACCCTCAGGTGCTCAACCTCAGACTCGCTGTTTGGGTGATAGAGTTCTGATTCCACCTATGTTCGGAGGACGTACTCTGTGTCCTGCATGAGGCCAGGAAACTTAGTACCAGGAGAGATTGTGTCAAAATGGAGAAGTTTCTCCAGGTGGTGTAAAAAGAAGAAACCGGACCCCTTTCTTATTCCTGTACCTATGGTCCGTCCTTACTTGTGTGAGCTTCTACATTCAGGACTGACTTACACTTTTCTGCCCGTCTCCCTTTGGTACATTCCTTGGCATTCAGATTAGAGGTAAAACTATTGAGAGGTCCTCCACATCAGATCCCCTTGTAAACCGATACCACGTTCATGGGACCTTTAAATTTGTCTTAGAAAAATTCACACTTCCCAGTTTCATACTAGCTCACTCAGCATCTCTGAAGCTCTGTACTTGGAAAACAGTACTATTGGTAGCTCTTGCATCCGCCAGGTGGGTTTCAAAAATCCAAGCCCTGATGGCTAACCCATCTTACTTCATCTTCCATAAGGACAGGGTCTCCCTCTGGACTAACCCTTCCGTCATGCCTAAAGTGGTTAATGAACTGTCCTTGAACCAAGCCATTAACCTTGTCTTTTTCTCAACCTCAAAATTATTTTGAAAGAACTCTACATTCCTTGGATGTTCATAAACAACTTTGGTATTACCTGGACAAGACCAAATGTATTGGAAAATCTGACCAGCTGTTTGTCTCCTTTGACCCAAGGACCTTTGAGAAGGCAGACGATATCGTCATGGATTTCTAAAGCTATCTCTGCCTGTTGCTTCTTTCATGGAAAGGTTTTAACTACCAATTTGAGAGCACATTCTAGGGCAGCTCCCTCTTCAGTAGTCTTTTTCAGGGGGGTGGACTACGGTTCCATACTGGACGCATCTACCTGGTCCTCAGTCCATACTTTTACCAAGCACTACAAGCTAGACCTGGTCTCAAGAGCTAGAACTGGGTTTGTTAGGTGAGTTTTACAGGATCTCGTACACCAGGACCCTCAGCCTACCTCCCAGGTTCATACCTAAAGCTTGGGTACTCCTCCCTACAGTTATGAATACTGCAACATGCGAATAGAAGGACATTGAGTAGTTGCCTAAGAACTCACTGTAACTCCCAGATGTCCTTCTCCCCATGTTGCAGTATTCAGTCCCGCCCTCCAACCCCGTCTTACTCTGTTTTTTCCATCTGGAGTGCCTTTCCCTACCTTGTCTCCTTCCAAACAGGGTACTGCAACAGGTGCTTATATTTATTGGGTTCCTTTGGCCTGGTAGCATATGTGAGTCTGGAAAGCTTAATTTTCCTTTTTTCAAGGGTACTACTGTATGCGGCAATAATTTCTGAAGGGGGTATGTGCAGATATCACTTTATAGCCAACATTAGTTTCTGATGCTACCTAGCAATGTAGCATGTATCCCTGCTCCTAAGACTTTGGTATACTGGCCAGTTGTCTGGTGCTGCAGACAAAAACCTCCCTGCAGTTATGAATACTGCAACATAGAAGAGAAAGATATCTAAGGTTATGGTAAGTTCTTACATAACTGTTATTTCTTGTGTATCCTATAGGAGTGTTTCTTTTTGGCTTTTCCCAGTTAGGAGTCACCACAGCGGAACTCCGGTCTGCTAATCATTGGCAGTAGATGTTTAAGGTGCCGAGTTGCCAGCCCGACACCCAACCTTCAGCGAAGGCGCGCCCATTCATGCATGTCTTTCGGAGGCCACTCGACCACGGGGAGGACATGCAGACTCCACACAGAAGGCACTCCAGTTGAGAATCGAACAGGAGAACCTCTTGCTGTGAGGCAACAACGCTACCGCTGTAGCACTGTGGCTTGTATCCTATATACTTTCCTTTATAGGAGACCTCCCTATACTCATACAAGTACACTTATCAGCATTTTCAGAGTCTGATTTCTAAACTCCTAGTAAATGTGCATGCCTAAAAACTAAGGTGGCAAGGTAGTATCTACAAGTTAACATGATTTGCTAAATGTGACTATGAAAAGTCAGCATCTGCATAGAATGTACATAACTGGAGTTGAGGAACATTGACAAAGTTATGAAAAAATTGGACATTTCCATGTTTACATTATTTCAGACTAGTTTGGTCCTGTCATTTTGGGAGTGATATATTCAAGCAGTGGATGTTTGTTAAAACATGACATTAAAATGTGGTGTGTAATTTTGAAGGCACTGATGTATGTATGTGTGTGTGTATATATATATATATATATATATATATATATATATATATATATATATATATATTTTTTTTTTTTCTTTCAGTTCTTCATTAGAGGGTCTCTCTTCATTAGAGGGTCTGCTGTTTGCTCGCTAGTCCCGGTACCCAAGTTGAATTGTGCCTACTCCTGATAGAGTCTCAGCCTACCTGGTGTCAGGACCCTATTCCACACGCCTGTGGCCACTATTTCCAGCGTGCTGAACCCACTAACAAGGGAAACAGATACCCAAGTTGAATTGTGCCTACTCCTGATAGAGCCTCAGCCTACCTGGTGTCAGGACCCTACTCCACACGCCTGTGGCCACTATTTCCAGCTTGCTGAACACACTAACAAGGGAAACAAAGAGATACCCAAGTTGAATTGTGCCTACTCCTGATAGAGCCTCAGCCTACCTGGTGTCAGGACCCTACTCCACACGCCTGTGGCCACTATTTCCAGCGTGCTGAACCCACTAACAAGAAAGAGAGTATGTTATGGACTAGATTACCTTGTAAAATAGACTGTATCCACCACCACTTTCTGGGTTACTAAGTCCACTGGGAATCTGTGCAGACAGCAGCCTAACCCTTGTCCCTGTGCCTTCCGAACAGCCGATACACCTCTTCCTCACTCCTGCTCCTCCTCACTAGATATCCTTCTCATCACCAGTTCCTACACTTAGCTGCTCCCTTTGTAACTCTTTCTTTTCACTGTCCTGCCCACTAGGGGGCGCCTTTCCCCTATCTATCTATCTATCTATCTATCTATCTCTCTATCTCTCTCTCTATCTCTCTATCTCTCTATCTCTCTATCTCTCTATCTCTCTATCTCTATCTCTCTCTATCTCTCTATCTCTCTATCTCTCTATCTCTCTATCTATCTCTCTCCCTGTCCCTAAGCTACTGAGCTAACTTTGAAAGCCTCTACTACCAAACTTCTTATTTGTTCTCACTCCAACTTATCTGGTACTTTTTAGTGCTTACCCCTCAGGAAGCCTTTCTTCTTCTTTCTCCTGTATCATCTAACCTTCTCCACTCACAACTTACCTGCTCTTACCTTGGATACCTGTATTACTGATTGTTTCCCTGCTAACCTCTCTGTCTTGTCGCAACAATAACACCCTCTCCTCAGCACTTTTCTTAGATCTATCCAAAGCCTTTGACATGGTCAACCACCAAATACTCATTCACATTCTCCAATCCACTTCAATTGATACCCAATCTCTTAACTGGTTTAAGTCCTACTTACACAACAGACATCAAGCAGTACTCTGGAACTCCACTCTATCCTCCCAGCTACCTGTCAACATTGGAGTCCCACAAGGGTCTATACTAGGTCCCCTCCTATTTTCTTTATTTATCAATGACCTACACCATGTGGCTCCCCAAGCCACATGCATACAGTACGCAGATGATTCAACACTTATCTGCTCCACCACATCTGTATCACACCTTCACTCCCTCACACAACACATATTTAACTCTGTAGAAGACTGGTTTTCCCAGCACTGTCTACTACTCAACCCTAAAAAAACTAAGCTGCTCCTTTTTACACCTTCAAGCAAATCTCCCCTCATTGATTTTACCATAACATCAACAAATGGCACACCATTACCATAGACAACAACCTTAACTTCGATGCCCATATTAACAACACACTAAAAAGCATTAACAAAAAAATAGGCTCTCTTTACAGAATCAAACCTTTCCTCACTCCAGAATCTAGAACAACTATAGCCCTCTCCCACCTTATCTCACTCCTTCTCTATGCCTCCCCAATTTTTACCAAATTATCAAAAAGAAATCTGTCAACTAGAAAACTCCTACCACAACATAGCCAGATTTGCCACAGGAAACCCTTACAGAACCCACCACTAATAATCTAAAACAACTAGGCTGGCTGGAATATCAACAGCAACTAAAAACTATCCAGCTTAGCATAGCCCATCAAATTTTTTATCAACCTGACAAAACTCCTATACTATCAAGCCTGATTCACCCATACCATAACCTAAAGTCCCTTAGATCTGCACAAAAACTTCTTATAGACAATGTCAAATCAAACAACAAGGCCGGAGACTCTCTTCTCAAACACTGTTGGAAAATATTGGAACCTGCTTCCCTCTGAACTCTATTCCCTCAAAATCTCTCTTTAAAAAGAAACTCAAGCTTTACCTCAAAACACAATGGCTGTGCCCCTGTACCAACCCTGACTAACATTAATTCATGTTCATCTAACTTACTTCACCCCAATCTAAATTCACTTTCTTTTCATCTTTTTTCCATTTCCCTCTCTATGTAAATGTTATTGCATACTTCTTGCTGTCTTGTTCTACAATACTTTCTTCACTCCATTACTTTTTATACCACTTAATTATTATTATATTTTATATTTGAATGTAGTTCTTAATGGTTTTTATACTTAGTATCAGTAAAGTTTTATAAGTGGAGCTCATCTCCCCGGGCCTCTACTGAAAATGGACATGTATCCAGCTAGACTATATATATATATATATATATATATATATATATATATATATATATATATATATATATATATATATATATATATATATATATATATATATTGAAATATTGTGACTTTATTTGCATAGATTCGGCAATGTCACAAAACAGCAGTATGCTATCTCCTGTTGTACATGATCAGAAAGGTCTTGAGTTACCACACTTGTCACTGACATCTTAATATCTTAAGTACTTGCAAAGATATAATCCTTTTATCATAGCTGCAGTATTTTTGCCAAACAATGCAGTTTCATAAATCTGCAGTATAAAATCAGCATCCGCAGACGAGTTTAATACTAACGCTAGTGTATAGCTGATTATCTGCCAAAGCACTATTATATTTTACAGTTTTGTAACTCTCAGTTTATTAGGTATTAAAGTAGTTTGTTTTCAGTAGATGATTTTGGGAAGAAAACTCTTAAGCAAGTGCTTTCCTGTTTTAGGAAGCAAAATTGTTAATTTAATCTTGGACAGCAGGAAGCCAATTATTTAAGGGATTCATCCATCTCAGACTCCTGAAAACATCTCTTGCATCATTATTGGACCTTAAATTTGTCTTGAAGTATACTCTTCACCATTTCTGAACCAGCAGTATCTGTGGATATTAAGTATATCATTGAAAACTGTATTCTTGTTTTGCCATCTCAGCTGGGAGAATTTCTGAGCTCTAGGTTCTTAGTACAGAGACATTGCTCAGATTTCACACTAAGAATCCCTGTGGGTCAACTCATCCTTTATGCCTAATCTTGAATCAAACTGTTCATGTCCTTGTTTTCTCTCATATACCACAAAGCAAGGGAGAAAGGATCTTTAACACTTTGGATGTCCATAGACGATTCTAATATTACTTGGCTAGGACAAAACATTTCAGAAAATCAGACCAACTGATTGTGGCATATTCATCTAATAAGTCAGGCAGTCCAGTTAAGATGACTTGGAAATGGATTTCAAATTATATCTAATTCTGCTACAGATATCCTAGAAAACTGGTGCCACAGCATATTAGGACACTTCTACAGCAGCTACCCCTGCTTTTGTCAGGGGTACATTTACCAAGGAAAGCGGAAGGCAGCCAGATGATTCTCTTTGCATTCATCTTTTTCTAGAACTAGTTTGTTTTTTATCTCTGTGGTTGTAGTGAGGGAGTAGCTTTGCTTTGGTTATTACTACTTCCCAACCTTAGCTTTGGGGATCCTCTTAAAGAATTTACTGCAACAGCAAAACACTAGAGATGTTCTGTAGTCCCATCTCGCCTTCATTCTTACTCTTGGGATCGGCGCCAGACCTCTGCTCCAACTCTGTCATACTGTAGCTCGAAAACTTCTGGTTGGCTCGTGGCAGAGGTATCCCATGATGCATCACTAACAACCCAGATCTCGTTTGCCGCTTGTTCAGCTCAGACATTATTCTTTTTGGCTGTGGCTAAGTGAAATATTTCAATATCTTTGACTAGTTTATTGTTGGCTATTAACTGTTTTGGTAGTTTAGTGTGTTTGCAGTCCGTTTCTATTTTCGACTACTTGCTGCATCATTTACTGTCTGTATAGTTGTAATTTGATTGGACTTTCTTCTGTTGGCCTGTTGTATCCCTGCATCGCTTCTCTTGTGCTGCTTGTTTACCTTTTTCCTGTCCTCTTGCTTTAGGCCTGTTTAAGTTAGAGGACCTAGTCCTTTGTACTGTTTTTTTTTCTCTCCCTGGGCTAGGCCTGTTTAAATAAAAGGACCTAGTCCTCAGTCTACCTTCTTTTTCTCCTCTTAGGAATAGGCCTGTTTAAGTTAGAGGATCTAATCCTCCGTTTGCCCATTTGTGTGTACGGTGCTGTTCTATCGGTTTGAATATAGTTGTTTGTTTTGTTGTTAGCGGTTATTGCACTATGTCCAAAGATACTAAGGATCACAAGTCTTCAGGCATCAAAAGGTGTACTAAATGTGCCCAGAAAATGTCCTTAACGGATGGGCACAATCTGTGTCTGTATTGTTTGGGGGCTATTCACCTCCAAGAGTCTTGCCTGTTTTGTTATGCATTTAGTCCCCGTGTTCTTCAGGAGAGGAAGAACAAACTTATTTTGAAATGACAATTGAAATATTCCTTTGAGGATGAATTGTCATCTTCATCTTCCAGCTCTAAATCTCCTTCCTCTTCCAAGGAGGACAAACCAAAAGCTACAAAAAGGTGGTCTCTCATCCATTCAGTGTCGTCAGAGCAGCCAGACAAAATTACCAAAGTGACTACATCCTCTTCGACTCCACTGGCCTCTGGGCCTGCAAAGGTTTCCATTGTGGATCCATCATTTTCTGCTCCAGGAGATTCTGAGCCAGTAACTGAGACTGCATCTCTGTGCCAGTCAGCTTAACTCCGACCGTTTTCCCCAACTTTTAGGTCACCTATATTCCAGCGATCTAGGTCCTCCACTTTATCTTCCATGTCCTCTAGGAGCCTTTCTGATTAGAACATTGAGAGAGTGGTGTGTAGACTGCTTCAGACTTTGGCAAATTTACTTTCGGCTCCGTCCCAGTCTGCTCCGAAGCCTAATGTCCCCTCATACCCTGTCGATGTTCCTCCTCTGAGCTTCTCTGAGCCTTCGAAGCCCGAGTTGTTGGTGCCTCTGGTTGTGGAAAGGTCTCTTCCAGCTACCTCAGTTGGTGCCTCTGTTCCAATATCTGCTGCGAGCCTTTCGGTGCTGTCTGTGGGGTCTAGGGTCCTCAGTTCTCCGGGCGAGCCTGAGGGGGACGATTTGAGTAGCTTTGGTTCCGAGCCTACCTCTTAGTGCTTCGGCACGGGTGAGCTTGGTCCCCATATCCGCCTCTGAGCCCATCTCCTCGGTGCTGAGGACCTCCTCTGCATCTTCGGAGCAGAGGGCATTCTCAGAGCCAGGAGGATCGGCTTTCGAAGTGGTGTGCTGTCTAGGTCTTCAGTTTCAACCACAGGTGCTGACACTCTAACCCCTAAAGCACGGACTTCAGTACCAACTCCTCCTCTCTCCCAATACAGCAGAGACTCGCAGCCTCAGGAAGCCTCCATGAGTGGTCCCCAGTCTTCCGAGGTCTCCCCCGCATACCTTTCTGAGGAGCCACCTAGGAAGAAAATTTGTAAGAGTAAACATGCTGACTCCCCTAATGAGTCTATTACATCAGACACTGACCTCGAGGAGTCAGAAGGGTCCCCCAAGTTGTCCTCTGATATCTCATTTGCAGATATCCAAGAAAATGACACAACCCTTGAAATAAAACCACAACCAAAAAGCAAAGGGTTGCAATGAGTCACTGATGACTTACTTTGCTTCACAAGAAAGTTTTATTGTCACTTGAAAAACAGATAAATGCCCACACTACACATACGTTTTCATCCTTCTAAAGACTTTCAGACAGAAATAATGCATTAAATGCGAATAGGGCTTGTATATAAAAACTAATTTCCCAACAACGTTCTTGCAGGAATAGAATTGTACAAGAATTATTAGAGGTTTTTAACAACTGTGGACTTGATGTGATTTAAAATTATTATTAAGCAAAATGACCTATATATGTAGGAATTGGCAAAAATTGAGCATCTTAATTCGGTCATTACTTCAGGCTTGTATGCAATTGAGATGGAACAGCAAACTTATTTTGAAATTTTGGATGATATAAATGAGAAATGTATTTTAAATGTTAATAGAAAAATGAAGAAGCTAGATAGAGACATTTAGAGACATTTTAGAGTATATAAAGAAAACAGAAGTTATCCTAAACCTAAAATTACAAATTTTAGAGATGGGGATGACAGGGCAGGATTTTAATGAGGTATTAGTGAATGCTTAAGGAAGCAATTTTACTAATTCTGAAAATGATGAGCTTGACCCTTTAGAGTATCCCCCCCCGAAGCTCTGAGCGGTTAATGAATCAGAGGACCCCCAATTATTATCAGCAACCGTATCATGGGGTGTACTGGGGGGGTGTGGAAGGGGAGGGGGAGACTATAATGAACAGGGCTGAGGAAGAAATTGTGTGGACTATACTTTTACTTAAAGTATAACATTTAATTGCAGCAATGTAGAGTTGGTCAAGAACCATTTTAAATTATTGCATAGAGGGTTTAAATTCATTCCTTATTACAGGAATGACCGTACTAAGGTATTAGATTTGAAAATTTTTACTAGGAAGTTAAATTTTTGTATTTTATTTCAGAACAGAGTTGACCACGTCAGGCATTTTAAAATGTAAAAGTGAATTTAACCCCTCTTTGCACCAAGTAAAAAAAACTTTGAGAATGTTGTTGAAAAAGAGTTGCGACGAAAACTTTCATAGATTAGTACTAAGCTTACTGCCCTTGCGAGCCATTTTAAGCCTAGCCAATTATCCATTGTGAGACTCAAATCCTGCACCTTCTGTTTGTAAGGCAAACACCTTAACCATTAGGCCACCCCCCACCAACTTACTACTCCTTGGTACTTTAGAGACAGTTTTGATGAGGGTGAAAGGAAAATTTAAAAATTATAAGGGTTAGGAAGCCTGATAAGGGGGGTGGGTCAGTTATTATGGACAATGTGGTCTATGAAGGCAAAATGGACATTTTAGGCGACTCCAGTACCTACACAAGGGTTTCCAAGAATGAGATTAATTTAGTCTACAGAAAAATAGATTTGGCTATAAATGATTCAGTACTGGAGGGGTTCATAGATTAGAACACCTTTAACTATGTTCATGTGACACAGCCTAGAATTCCTACAATATTCAGAATTCCAAAAGTCCACAAGGAGCAAACAGACTCCCCACTATGACCTATTGTTTCTGCGGAAGGTTCCAAGACAGCTCCTTTGGCAAAATGTTGATAAAAAAAATTAAAGGCCATCTGGGGTATGGAGAGTTTTATTTTGAAAGATTCATGGGACTTCCTTAGAAATGTTGACCTGGAACAATCATATGACATTATTTTTGTCACAGTTGATGTAAAAGATTTGTTTTCCATTATTCCTTATGATATAGGCCTAGACTGGTTGGACAAGGCCTTCGGGGACAAAGGACCTGTTTCTAGTGATGATCTTCATGTTGTGTCTTATGGAACTTGTACTAAGGAATAATTGTATTTACCTTTGTGGGGAATTTTTTAGCAGACTAAGGGGGTAACTGTGGGGGCCAGTTGTGCCCTCACTTATGCAAATGTAATACTTGCCTGGTGGGAAAAGTGTTATTTTTAACTCTGAAAATAACTGTTGGGTCCTATACAAGAGATTCCTTGATAAAATTTGTATCTTTTGGAAGGACTCTGAAGAAAGGTTAGGGGACTTTATTAAGTATATGAACGATACCACCTCCTTTCTCAAATTTGCTCACAACATATACAGTATGATGGAATTGATTTTTTGGAAGTGAGTATCTGCAAAATTCAGGGTGGTATTAATTCTAGGGTGTTTTGTAAGAAAACATTTTCAAATTCTTATTTACACTTTCAGAGTGCACACCCTTATTTACAAAAGAAAAGTATTTTTAAGGGCCAACTTATTAGGGCCAGTAGGTTAACTTAATTGCAGGAAGATTTTTTAAAGGAATTTGAATATTTAGGACTACCCCTTGATAGGGAATATCCCAAGCAGATGTTGGTTGATGTGATAAACTGTGTTGAGTTTTAAGGACAGTAGATACTATCCCATCATGGGAAGAATGGGAGACAGTACCACTCACCATTTAGTAAATGGGAACAGTAGTGATTACCAGGTGGCCGTTGCCACTGAATATAATGTGGATTCTATGATTTTCCAGAATATTTTCTCCAAGGAATGGGATAGGTTTAGGTTCTTAACCGACCTTAGAGGTCTGCAAGAAAAAAATGCTGAGATTATCTATAGAAAAGGGAAAAAAAACTTAAATTTTTACTTGAAAGGTAGTGCACAGTAACTGACTGTGGGCGAGGTAGAAAATATGACACTTTTAAATGTGGGGCATGTGGTCAATGCTGTTTTATTTCACATGTGAGTTGCATGGAGATTAGGGACAGAGATAAGGTCCTACATAGTTCCTGTTTTAGCAATTGTAATACTATTGGAATTGTATACCTGGCTACTTGTTTACAGTGCCAGGCATTCTATGTAGGGAAGACAGAGCGGAAACTAAAAAGACGAATAAATGAGAATGATAGACATCTGGAGAAGAAATGAAAAGAAAGCTCTGTTTAAACACACTGTGGAATGTGTTCAGGCTAAATTTTTATTTTTTGTTATAGAAATAGTACCAAAGGATATTCGAGGGGGTTTATGGGAAGCTAAATTGGAATATAGGGAGGTTTAATAGCAGGTCACTTTAGACTCGGGTAAATTTCCTGGTCTTAACGAGTATGTTTCCATTGTTAAAACGAAGGGCAGCAAAATTATAAAACTTTTTTTTAAAATACAACTAGTGAATGTTTAATAAAGTTTTTTACATGAAATATTTATTATGGCCACTAGATGGTAGCGCACCTTCGACAATTGTTAAGTATTTTAATAGATTTTATATATATATATATATATATATATATATATATATATATATATATATATATATATATATATACACATATACACATATACACATATACACAAGTGCTTTTAAATGGATGTTTTAAAATGTTTAAACATAATGTTGCTCACCTGTACTTTCATCCCATCATGTATGCACCTATATCTATTTATATATTTGGTTTTTATATACTTGGTTTTGATCTCAATTTAGTTTGTTCTTTATGTATTGCTTAGTAAGGGTTAATGTAGATTGATAGACACTATTAAATGTATTTTATTGGTTGATCAGTAAGTTTTTATGTATAAGCCCTATTAGCATTTAATGCATTATTTCTGTCTGAAGTCTTTAGAAGAACGAAAATTTATGTGTAGTGTGGGCAGTTATCTGTTTTTCAAGTGGCAATAAAACTTTCTTGTGAAGCAGTTTGTCGTCAGTGACTCCTTGCAACCCTTTGCTTTTTGGTTGTCATTCGCAGATGACCTTGACATCCTGAAACAGAGAGGCGGTTGGCCCACCGCATCTCCTTCTGAGGAGGAGTCAGTGTACCTGAAGGCTTTCGGGTCTCAACCCTCCACCTCTGGGTGTCTCCATCTTTTGATGAGCTACTGGATCTAGTGAGTCAAAAGGTGTGGGAATCTCCTGATTCTGTGGAACCGGTTCCTAGAAGACCAAGTAAATTTTTGTCCACCCCAGGACAAGGACTTTCTTACTAAGGGCGTTCCAGTAGATGCCATGGTGGTGGCAGCAGCCACCAAAAAGGAACTTGCAGAAACTTCCTCAACTGTCCATCCACCGAACAAGGAGTCTCGAACGATGAATAGGTAGGGGAATCATGTTTTTTCTTTAGCGGCTTTTACACTTACATCGCTGAACTGCCTGTCTCATTTCACTAGGCTCCAGAGAGATCTCCTAAAAGAGCTGGGAGATACTCTGTAGGATAATGTATCTGATGCGGTATTTCAGAAGGTTAACGCACAGATATCTATCCTAAATTCTATTGTGAACTCCTCCATGAGGCTGGTATCTTACGCCGCTGATGGAGTGAGTAGGGCAGCGGGTTCAGGAGTCTCTTGGGAGACTCTCTCCTGGATGCGTTTGTGTAACTTTGCAGAGCCCTTTTAAGTCTGTTTACCAGCGCCCCTTTTGATGGATCCTCATTGTTTGGAACCAAGGTAAAGGACACATTCACCAGTTGCGAGCAGGAAGGGAAAACCCTGTCTGCCGTGGGAGTTCATTTTTTCCATTCTTTCTAGACACTATCCCAAAGGGCAGAAGGGCGGCAAAATGTGGTTCAAAAAGTAGTAGAGGTTTTTTCAGGACGCACAAGGAGATTCCTTCTCCAGAGGCAGAGGAGGAGGAAATAATGGTAGATGCCACCCTAGAGGCAGAGGAGGCCCGCAAAACCAGGGAGACCTTGATTCTTTACTTGGTCGTCTCTGTCAGCGCTACTGAAAGGAGGCCAGACTGTGCCTCTCTGGAGCCAGTCGGGAGTCTTGTTACTTTATACCCAGAAGCCAGGGACGATATCACTCAAGACAAGTGGATATTTAAAGATAATTACCAGAGATTACCATATTCCCTTCTCTTCTCCACCCACTCAGACCAGACTAATTCTGGATGTGCCACCCAGTCACAGGGATTTAGCAACTCTAGAAATCCAAAAGTTGTTCATAGAGTCATCCAACCTGTCCCCGCAGACCAAGTAGGATTAGGAACTTACTCCAGATTCTTTTTGGTACCAGAAAGAACAGGGGACTTGAGACCTATCTTGGATCTCGGCAAATTGAACAAATCTGTACAGAAGTCCAAGTTCCGAATGGTCAACTTAGTCGATACTCCTGTTGTTGGGGAAAGACATTTGGGTGTGCTCCATAGACTTCCAAGATGCATACTACCATATCAAAATGGACAGGGCATCAAGGAGTCACTTAAGCTTCCAACTGGGAGCCAGTCATCATCAGTTTCGGGCCCTGCCCTTTGCTCTCACCATAGCCCCCATGGTGTTCAAGTGCATGGCAGTGGTTTCGGCTCAATTGAGACGTTAGGGATTCCAAGTGTTTCTGTACCTGGACGACTGGCTCCTGACTGCCACCACCAGGCATCTACTGTTGCAGGCCAAGGACGCTAATATTTCAGCTTGCCTGCAGTTAGGGATTACAGTAAATTGGCCAAAATCTGCATTATCGCTCACTCAGCATGTGAATTTTATTGGCGCCGAAATACAGTCTCGATGAGGGCTTACCTTCCCGTAGAAAGAATTCAGAACTTCTGGGAACAAGTTTTTGAGCTTACTTCCTCCAAGGAAAGCGAAAGCAAAGATGGTGCTCAAGTTGTTAGGGACAATGGCTTCGACAATCACATCAGTTCCATTAGCCAGATTACACATGAAAGTTGCAGTGGTTGCTTTTTGCGCAGTGGTCACTGCACTATCTACTTCTTTCTCACCCCATTCTGATAACAGATTTGTGCAAACAGGAGCTTCGCTGGTGGACCCAGAGCAGCAATCTAAACTCAGGCAGACTGTCACCCCCCCCCCCCCCGTTGCCACGGTGACCACGGATGCCTCCCAAATAGGATGGGGGGGCATTAGCTAGGAGAACAGTGCAAGGCACATGGCAGGAACACAAGGCTCATTTGCATATTAACGTCTTGGAGATGAGCAGTGCTTCTGGCGTTGCAAGCACTTCTCCCTCTAGGGATGATTACGATCTACTATGACAATATGTCAGCGGTGTGGTACATAAGGTGGGACCAAATCTTACCCCCTCTGCAGAGAAGACCTTCGAGTCTGGGAGTGGGCAGTGTCTTCCCAGCGCTTTCTGGTCGCAACGCACATCCCGGGGGACTCCAGCGTGATAGCCGACAGGCTCAGCAGGGCTATTCTGATGCCTCACGAGTGGTCTCTGAACACACACATTGCGAAACAATTTTTTGCAAATGGGGTCAGCCTTGCTGCGCTCTGTCACCCCTCTCACTACCAAATGCAGCAACTACTTCACCCTGATTCCCCCAGAAGGGGAAACACCCCAGCGATGCACTCTGGCCCGCGGGACTTCTCTATGCTTTACCTCCATTCCCCCTCATATCGAAGGTAATTCAGAAAGCAATATCCTTGAAGCAAAATTATTCTAATTTCTCCTTACTGGCCTCGACAGATTTGGTTCCCCTTTCTCATACCTCATCTAATGGGCGAACCGTGGACTCTGGACCCAGTGCCAGATTTGCTGACGCACATGTTAGGGGTGTTCCATCCCTCTCTCCATACCCTCAAGATTGGCTGCTCCAGTTCCATCCCTAGTCAGGCTTCATGACTTTTCTCCTGAGGCTGTACACATTCTGACATCCTCTCACAAATATACCTAAAATTTTGTATGTTGGAAATCTTTCTAGAGATGTGACTGAAGCCCTTATCCTCCAGTTATTCAGTCAGCTTGGACCTTGTAAAAGCTGCAAAATGATTGTGGATGTAAGTGTACGTATGATTGATTTTGTTTATGTATTTTGTGGAGTGTATCGCATTACAGTTCATGGTTGTGCTTTAAATCAGTTATATAGTTAACAGTGAAAGTACTGTCACCAGCAACCCATGATTGCACAGTTCAGCATAAAGCTCAGCTCCAGACCATTATCCCATCTGACAATATTTCATGGGGCCTCTTGTGCAGCCTTCAAATAGGATACTGGTCCCATCACATTTTGTTGACTCAACGTGCAGAGACATCTATAGGTGTGTGCAGTTACATCCTGATAACTCCTCTATTGTCTAATATAGCCTGTTAATAGTTGCATTAATAATTTCAAAACGTCTTCAAGCTTACTAGACGTGCAACAAAACTGTACTGATATTTGACTTCTTGTCTGCTGCAGCTTAAGGTGTTTTAATTACTAATACACTATTAAATAGTGATAATTTTTATATTTTTCTAAATATTCTAACAACCAAGACAGACTTTACCACTTAGCCTCGTATGAAAGCTTACGGATGGCAGAACAAAATACTGCTGGCAGTATCTGTGCATAGAGTGCTTGAGATATTGTAAGTTCACAAAAATATTATAGAATTAGTATTTACTGTTATGGCTTACAAAATCCAGTTTAAAACCTTAAATCTCATTAATGTAACCAGTATAAAGAACTGTTTGTGTCAATTAGTCTGCCATTTGCAGTTCTTTACTAACCCTTAAGAATGCAGACATATTAGTATTTGTTTGAAATGTGAGGCTGTAAAATGATTTTGACAGACTCTGAATGCACTCATTGGGAGTTAATAGTACAAACCTCTAGGGCTCCATTGGGATGGATGAGAAGTTCATGGCTTGTGTTTTGATAATGTCAAGAAATTTGGATTTTATTCTGTTAAATACTTTTAAGAAATTCGGCATCTTCATGACCTATCTTTTGGTACTGAGGGGAAGCTCTTGTGTGGTACTGGTGAGGCAGGTTCAGTTAGTGGACCAAATGCTAAAAAGTTGTTGGGATGGGCAAATTGAGCTACATTATATTTTCTTCTAGAGAGATGGGTGAATAGGGCTTGTTCTGCTAGGGTTACAGCCTCCCATGGGTTTGGGTGTTGCTCAGGCAGGGCAAAAGTAGTGGGATGCAGAATGGTCATCTTATTATCATTCCATGCCCTCTTTGGTGGGGGTTGGAAAGGTGGGCTGGGGAAGTAATATCTGCTCTCAAAGTGACATACGTGTGTATGTATATATATGTATATGTGTGTGTCAAAGTAGTAAAAAAAATGGGGATTCCAACCACAGTTACCACCAATAACAGAAGAAAAGCAGGCTGGAAGGAAGCACTCAGGTTAACAAGGTTTAATGGCACAAAATAGTAGATAACACTCCAAATAAGTTTTCATTCACAAGAACTTAATCAGAATAATAAATTACATAGCAAAGGCCCATTAAATAGTTCCCCTAATCAAAAAATGACCAATTAAAATAACAGTATACAATTTAAAAAGACATTTTAAAATTCCAAGTGCTGCCACCTGGTGTCAGAACATACTAATTACACCCTAAAAACAATGGTAAAATGTATATGTAAAAACTGTACATGCAATCACTCATGATACAATGAAATTTCTCAATAGTGTATTGATGTAAAATTGATAAATACATATTTATACTAGTGTAAAAAGTGTGCATATATAAAAGTGCAAGTAAATGTATTTGTTTCAAAAATAATTTATAACTTGGCAGACCTGAGTTTTAGTAGAGGTGCTATTGAGATGTTATCATTTAACCCGGGTGTCCTACTTGCATCTAGGGTAATCTGTCACAATAATTCCCTATACTCAATGATAGTCTCCCATACACCCCCCCCCCTCACATCCTGAATAGTAACCTCTAAAACAAAAAATTCAAACCTTGCGTCTGGGCAGTCCAAAGAATGTTTATACAGAGCATTTTTGACATTACATTTCTTAACATCATACATACGCTCATAAATACATCTTTTCAGCTTTCAGTCTTGCCCACGTAAAAGGCTTCACAGGTCTTGCGCACTACTAAGTATACTAGCCCACTAGTATTAGTTACTAAAACTTTTACCATACACCCATTTGTTCCTACTTTTTAAAAATACCCGGTCAGTGTTAGAAGTAAAATTTGCGTGCATGCTCCACATTTAAAAGTACCCTTTCTCTTAGTGGTATGTGCAGGATACTGTTTACCCCCACTCTCCAAGAGGTATTTCAGATTTTTTCCCCTCTTATACCTGATCTTCAGTGGTCCCTTGTCAATATCTTTGAGATGCGTCAGTGAAGTGAACCTATTCCATTCCTTTATTATTGTGTCCACTACCATTTTGGAGTTCAAATTAAAATCTAAAGTAAGAGTTAGAAAGTTTGCACAATCTTTGTAATGTTGGGATTTGAGCAGCTGGGGGGTATCATTTGGATACAGGACGGGGGGGGGGGAGTCACTTAGGGAATTAGCAAATATAGAGGGGTTGTAGTAGAGATGGGCATTGGAGGTAAGGATCCAGTCCAGCATAGTACCAGTAGTTGAAAGTTTAAGGCAGGTGGGAGTAGTAATTTAGTTGGGAGAAGTCCATAAAGTTTAAAGCTGTCTGTAGGCGAGAGAGAGGAGAGTATCAGTCGATGTTTACATCTCCACGTGTGTTAGTTTCGTAGGGGATAATTTGAGTAATCCTGGCGAGTAAGTGTTCAAGGATGGGCATGTTTCTTCCTTGGGGGTATATAGATGGTGGCAATAGCAAATTTTTTGTTATTCAGTTTGCAGTTTACAGTGAGAACTTCTACTGGATGAAAGTTTGGCTGTGAGAGGAGGTGACCTAATGGTTAAGGTGTTTGCCTTACAAACACAAGGTGCAGGGTTTGAGTGTCACAAGGGATAATTGGCTAGGCTTAAAATGGCTCGCAAAGGGTAGTTAGCCTAGTACAAATCTATGAATCTATGAATCTATGGTGAGTTGATCAAAGTATAGAAGAGCTACGCTTTTTTTTTTTTGTGAGTCTTTTCTGGCAAAGGATATTGTAGCCAGGGGGTAGTACTTCATTCAGATATATGGTGTTTTAGCCAGGTTTCTGAGTTGGTGAGGGTATCAGGGGTGGGGCGCTGTGTAGAGGCATCCAGCAGTGAAGTTCAGTGACTTTACTATACTTTGAATATTGAGAGAAAATATAGCTAGTGTTTACTAGATATGGAGGTGTTTGAGAGGAGAAGAGTGGAGGGGAGAGGGTGGGTGTAAGATGGGTAGGGCGAAAGGAGCTGGAGGTCGGTCTAGGATTGGGGTGTATATCCCCTGAGCATAGTAAATTTAGTGTAGGGAGTTTTGAACTTTAGTAATGCGTTGTAAGAAAGAGATGATGTTAAGTTGTCAGTCTCGCCTTCATTCTTGCTGGATGGGTTCGGAGCCAATCCTCGGCTCCGACTCTGCCACTCTAAAAGCTCGAGAGCTAGTTCCACCGGCTCGAGGCTCCCCTATATCCCACAATGCTAGGCGGTAACTCCTCGGATCTCGTTTGCCGCTACAGCGATCAAAGTGTGTTCCTACCGGCTCAGGTTAGTTTTTGGTAAAGAAACTAGTTTTCTTAGCCTTTTTCCCCCTTTTAAAGTTAGTTTTTCTAAATAGTTAATTTTTGAAGTAATCTATCCCCCCCCCCTTTTTTTCCAAAAAATCTCTAGAATTTTTCCCTCGGGCCCTAGGCCCAGTCCCTCCCTTCCTGTAGTGAGTGACTGTGTTTTGTAGGGATTTTATTTCTAGTTACTTATAACTTAATTTAAATTAGTTTTATTTCATTCCTAAGTGTAATCGGTGTGTGTGTGTGTTTGTGTGGTTACACTTTACCCTTAGATATGTCTAAGGAATCAAAGGTCTCAGGCTTTAAGAAGTGTGACTCGTGCTGTCAGAAGATGCCTCTGACAAGACGGTCACACTTCTTGTGTGTACTGCCTGGGACCTTTGCACCTGCAGGACTCATGTGCTGTTTGCCATGGCTTCAGCCCTAGAGTCCTGCAGGAGCGAAAAAAATAAACTTATTTTAAGGGGCTTACTAAAGCCTGAGGGTCCCTCGACTCAGTCATCGGGGAAACCCTCTAAGCCTTCCAGACCTTCGGCTCCAGCCTCTGAGCCGTCTTCTGGAGGCCCTAAGGCTATTCGAACATCGGCTCCGGCCGGAGCCGATGAACCTCGAATACAAGCCCCTACGGTGTCCTCGGCTCCGGCCGGAGCCGAGAACGACATAACTCAGTCGGCGCCGATTATGTTGTCGGAACCGGCATCTAGAAAAAGGTCCCGATCTCCATCTATCGGCTCCGTTCATTCGGCTCCAGCATCACCCTTGCTGTCTGAACGGAGCCATAGATCCCACTCTTCTAGGTCTTCCAGGTTATCGGACCATGACCTTCAGAGAGTAGTGAGTCGACTTCTTAAGTCCGAGGCATTAGCCCAGATGCTTCAAAGTCCGACTCAACAGTCAAGACCTATTCCTATCACTCAAAATATTCCTCCTCTGACTCTGAGTTAGGAGCCGGGGCGGCTCGGACCCGAGACTGTGGTGGCGTCGGAACAGATACCTTTGTCTTCGGTTCCGTCGTCTGCTCCGATGTCTTCCTTGGAAGAATCTTGGTGCCGGACTTCCCTCGGCTCTGAGGGGGCGAGTGGCATCGGACCCTTGTCCGACCCCGCTCTCCCTTTCGGTGCTTCGGCGCTTGTGAGTTCGGCTCCGACATCGGCCTCGGAGCCATCACTGTCGGTGCCAGGGGAGGTTTTCAGTTTTTCGGAACAGAGACCTCCGGCTCTGCCTGACAGGGGTGCCTTCGAGGTCATGAGGAGCGTGTTAGAACCAGGTTCAACTCCACAGTCGGTTCCTTCTGCCCCCCCCCCCCCTATGGTGCCTCCGGTGATTTCTACTCACTCTCTCATCCCCGACCGTAGAGAGCCAGCTCCTCAAGTTTCCCCAGTGGGGATCTCCTACTCTTCCGAGGCCTCTCCTGACCCTGTAGGAGAGCTCCCTAGGAAGAGGCAGTGCAAGATGAAGCACATTGACTCCCCTGAGTCTGTCACCTCTGCCACTGATTTAGAGGATTCTGAAGGTTCCCCTCGTTCCCCCTCTGAAGATGTCTCCTTTGCAGACATCCTTGAAATCTTAAAACGGAGGGGGAATTGGCCAGCCCCCAACCCTTCAGAGGATGAATCGATGTATCTTGAGGCGTTTGGCTCTCGCCCTTCCACCTCCTGGGTGTCCCCTCCCTTTGGCCCCCTTACGCAAGTGGTGGCAAAGAAGGCTTGGGCGGCTCCTGATTCAGTGGAACCCACCCCCAGGAGACAATCAAAATTCATCATGGCCCCCACGGACAAAGAATTTCTGTCCAAAGGCGTCTCTGTTGATGTTATGGTGGTGGCTGCGGCCACCAAGAAGGAGTTAGCTGATCCTTCAGTGCCTGTTCATCCTCCTAACAAGGAGTCTAGGTCGATGGACAGGTACGGGAAGCGGATGTTCTCGTCGGCGACCTCTACTGTGAGATCGCTGAATTACCTGTGTCATTTTACTCATCTTCAGAGGGATTTGCTCAAGGAAGCGAGTGAAATGTTGAATGACCCAACAGCTGTGGGTTTTCAGGATAGAATTAACTCTCAGCTGGAAACCCTCAATTCTATAACCAACTCCTCCATGCGCCTCCTTTCATATGCGGCGGATGGAGCAAGTAGAGCGGCAGGTACAGGTGTAGCCTTGCGTAGGCACGTCTGGATGCGGCTATGTAACTTTGCGGACCCTTTCAAGGCGTCCTTCACTAATTCCCCCTTTGATGGATCATCCCTCTTTGGTCCTCAAGTGAAGGAAACCCTGACTAGGTGCGAGACTGATGGCAAGTCTCTTTCTGCCGTCGGAGTCCGTTTTTCTACTCCTTCTAGACCTTACCCCAAAGGCCAGAAGAAGGGAAAGATGTGGTTCCGCAAACAATCTCTAGGAGATTTGCCTGACGCACAGAGTCGATTCCCCTCTAGAGGCAGAGGGGGGAACAATAATGGTAGACGCCGTCCTAGAGGCAGTGGGGGCCCGCAGAATCAGGGTAGTCGAGAATCCTTTTCCGACAAGCCCTTTCAACATCCCTGAGGTGTTGCCCGACTGTCCACCTTCGGAGGCAGTCTGGGGAAGGTTGTCACTGTACCCAAAAGCCTGGCTATCCCTAACTCAAGACAAGTGGGTACAGTCTATCATTTCCGAAGGCTACAGAATCCCTTTCCTTTTCATTCCGAAGCAATCCAAAAAATCCCTTCCAGACGTTCCACCCAGTCAAAGGGAGCAAGCAGCATTAGAAATTTCAAAGCTGCTCGCAAAAAGAGCCATTCAACCAGTTCCAACAGACCAAGCAGGATCCGGAATCTACTCCAAATTCCTTTTGGTTCCAAAGAAAACAGGGTACTGGAGACCCATTCTGGATCTCAGCAACTTGAACAAGTTTGTCAAGAAAACAAAGTTCCGGATGGTCACGCTGCAGTCCATTCTTCCCCTTTTGGGGCGGGATAACTGGATGTGCTCGATAGATCTCCAGGATGCGTACTATCACATCAGAATGAGTCGACGCTCCAGGAGGTTTCTCCGCTTCAGGCTGGGAACCAGTCATTTTCAGTTCAGAGCCCTGCCCTTTGGTCTCACTACAGCCCCCCGAGTGTTTACCAAATGCATGGCAGTGGTAGCCTCTTATCCGAGACTACGAGGATTCCAGGCGTTTCCTTATTTAGACGACTGGCTCCTTACAGCCCCCACCAAGCATCTTTTACTTCTCGCCAGAGACTACACTTTTCACACGTCAGGCACTAGGCATTTCAATAAACTACGAAAAGTCTGTCTTGTCGCCTTGTTGTGTTATTACCTTCATAGGCGCAAATCTAGACAGTCAATATGTCAGCCAGACTCCCAGAGCAGAGAATAGCAGACATACACAGACAGGTCTCTCTTGTCTTGCAGAGCAACAAAGTCAAAGCCAGACTGATCCTGAAAGTCTTAGGGATTATGGCGGCGGCCATCCCTCCCCTACCATTAGCTCGCTTCCATATGAGAATTTTGCAATGGATGTTTTTCACACAATCGTCTTATCAGTCATCCACTGTCCCATCCTATTCGGATAACTCAATCGTGCAATTATCATCTCTCTTGGTGGATCACATCTTCCCAGCTCCTTCTAGGGAGACCTTTCGTCCCTCCCCCTCCGGTTGCTACAGTGACAACGGACACCTCCCTGATCGGGTGGGGGGGGGGGCATTTCCAGGGCAGGACAGTCCAGGGCATGTGGCAACCGTTCAAGTGCCACTTGCACATAAACGTCCTAGAGATGAGAGCAGTGCTTCTAGCGTTGCAAGCCTTACAAGACTCTCTTCCCAAGGGAACTATAGCAATTCAGACAGACAACATGTCTGTAGTGTGGTACATCAACAAACAAGGCGGAACCAGATCTTACCCCCTATGTCGAGAGGCACTCAGACTGTGGCAATGGGCGATTTCTTCTCAACGATTTCTGTTAGCAACGCACATCCCCGGGAAGTCCAATGTGATTGCAGACAAATTGAGCAGAGCTATTCTCATGCCTCACGAGTGGTCTCTGAACAATTCAGTGTTGGAGAAAGTTTTTCAAAAGTGGGGCAGGCCTTGCTGCGACCTTTTTGCTACTCCCCAAAACAGCAAGTGCGACGATTTTTTCACCCTTTTTCCCCAACCAGGCCACCCCAGCAGAGACGCTCTAGTGCACGTTTGGCCCCGGGGACTTCTGTATGCTTTTCCTCCCTTCCCACTGATGTCCCAGCTGATACAGAAAGCCATCGCTCAGGAAGCTTCCATGATCCTCATTGCCCCTTACTGGCCTTGACAGGTTTGGTTCCCTTTTCTCCACCGTTATCTGTTGGAGCAACCTTGGCATCTGGACCCAGTTCCAGACCTCTTGACCCATCAGTCGGGTCAGTTGCACCACTCCCTTCAGTTGCACCACTCCCTTCCCTCTCTGAACCTCACAGCGTGGTTCCTCCAATTCCAACTTTAGCCAGGCTTCCTCTGATATCTCACTCAGAGATATCTTGATAGCCTCTCATAAGTCTTCCACTCGGAAGATTTATCATAACAAGTGGAAACGTTTTTCCTATTGGGCGCAGTCATAGAATATAGATCCTTTCACTGCTTCCATTCAATCAGTTCTAGACTTTCTAGCCGAACTTTTCCACTCAGGTTCGTCTCCATCTACCATTAGAGTTCAATTGGCAGCAATATCCAACTTTCATGTTGCAGTCTGAGTCCTCCATTATGTCTCACAAACTCTGCAAAGCCTTTTTAAAGGGAGTTTTTCTCCTCAAACCACCCATCAGCGATCCTCCTCCTCAATGGGCTCTCAACTTGGTTCTGGCATCCTTAATTCTTTCCCCCTTTGAACCTGCGGCTTCATGTTCAATAAAGTTACTTTCTTGGAAAACACTCTTTTTAGTAGCTATCACCTCAGCTAGAAGAGTCTCTGAACTCCATGCTCTGTGTAGTCGACCCCCTATCTGGTATTTCATAAGGACAAGGTGTCCTTGCGTACTAACCTGTCTTTTTTGCCCAAGGTAGCTTCACTGGAAATTTGAATCAAACCATTGAGCTTCCTGTTTTCTTCCCAAATTATTCTAATAGGTCAGAACAAGTTATACTGTTTAGATATTCATCGCCAACTTAGGTACTATTTAGACAGGACCAAACAATTCAGGAAATCTGACAGTTTGTTTCTTATGCAGAAGGTAGAATGGGCCTTCCAGTTTCTAAAGTGTCTCTCTCTAGATGGCTTACTTCGTTGAGTACCCTAGTGTATGAGATAAGACATCAGTGGTTGCCATCCAAACCCAGGGCTCATTCAACTAGAGCTTTAGCCACTTCTATAGCTTTCCAAGATAGGCTGCCTATTGATTCGATTTGTTCTGCAGCTACTTGGGCTTCTCCCCATACCTTCATTTCTCTTTATAAGTTGGACTTGGCCTCTAGAGACCGAGCCAACTTTGGTTCCACTGTACTCAAGAGTCTGTTCCGATAGGCCACCCGGGACAAGGTGCTAGGGACGCGGTCCCATCCAGCAAGAATGAAGGCGAGATTGACAACTTAACATTTAGAAGTTATGTACCTACTATAACATTCCATGTTAGTTGTCTTCTCGCCTTCTTTCTTGCGTCCCACCCTCCTTCCCCCTAGCCAGGACAGACCTAGAGGAGTTTTTCTTTGTTCCTTATGGAATTTTATTGCTGGCCTTAGCTTTCAAATGAGATCTGAGGAATTACCGCCTAGCATTGTGGGATATAGGGGAGCCTCGAGCCGGTGGAACTAGCTTTCGAGCTTTTAGAGTGGCCGAGTCGGAGCCGAGGATCTGCTCCGAACCCATCCAGCAAGAAAGAAGGCGAGAAGAAGACAACTGACATGGAACGTTATGGTAGGTACATAACTTCTAGTTTTTGATAGTTTGGGATGGAGTGAGGGGAGAGGGGATGTTTTAATTTTTAAGAAGGTAGGTGTCCTTGTGATTAGAAAAGAGTAGGAACAATATGGAAAGAATGAATAGTTGAGAGGTCAGTATATGGTATAGGGGCAGGGTTTATGTAAGGTAGGGTATGGTGATGGGCGGTAGAGGTAGTGAGAAAAACGAGTAAGGTGGTAGTTAAGACAAAGTGTAACATTTTTGAAAGAGGGAGGAAGGGAGAAGGGGAGTAGTTTTTGAAGTAGTGCAATTAGAATGGAGGTAGGATTTGACTAAAATGCGTGAATTTTTTCTTTGTCAACAAAGTAAGAGCTGATGGGTTGGGGTGGAAGTAGGGAGTGGCAGGAGGGAATAGATTGGCTATAGTATAAAGTTGGGGTAAGCAGGGGTGGGTGGGAATGGGGGTATGGGAGCGGAGTGAGCCTGAGAGGGCTGGATAAGGATTATCAGTTTGTGAATCTGTAAGCTGCAAAGACCAAGTGTATGGTACTATGTATGTAACTAAAAGTAAGCGGTTTGAACTGAATAGTATGCGGTAAACTTGTATTAACAGATGTGTAACATTAAAAATGAGTGAAGGAAGAGAGAAATATGTGGGAAAGTAAAGTGGGAGTGAGCCCCAGAAAAAAGATTTTAACATTTGGTAGCTAAAGTTTAGATAACCTTATAAATTGCCAGTGTAATGCAAGGGCAAAATAAAAATGCTGATAATTGAAAACTGTCTGCAGTTGCAGGACAGTGGGAGAAGCAGAAAGCTGTTGGTAAGAAGAGATGAGTTTTTCTGATTTCAAACTGCTGCAGCTGTTATAAGTGCAGAACACTTTTACAAGAGGTAAGTAAGAGAGACTAAAGTAATACGCGGAGGTGTGGTGGATACCAGAATGTCCCAGTGATGTGCAGCTGGTGATTGTTTTGTTTTATTTTTATTTATTTCACATTTGTTAACCGGTAGTCCAACTGAATTTCCAATCAAACCCATTTTCAGTGGAGACCCAAGGGGAAATAGCCTCAGCAAACATAAGCAAATATAAACATACAGGACCAAAACTATTAAAACTAACAATGCAAATACGAAATTAATTATAAAGAGAAAAATAAAAGAAAACAATATGAACATTAAGGGTTGTACTGTTAGCAGTGGTCTAAATGTACTACATATAAGAGTAAAAACAAAAAGATAATGGTGGTTCAAAAGAAGAAAAATGTACAGACATTGATAGGAATCGAGGGGGGGGATAAATAGGGGGGGGGGGAGAAGGGGGTGTCATAATGGTTAAGGTATTTACCTTAGACACAAGTTGTAGGGTTTGATCCCCACATGGGGTAGTTGGCTAGGCTTAAAATGGCCTGCAAGGGTAGTTATCCTAGTACTGACCTATGAGCCTATGAAACCTTCTGCCAGAAAGATTTGTACCAGCAAATGGAAAAGATTCTCCTTTTGGGCCCGTGAGAGAAACCTCAGTCCTTGCACAGCTCCCATTTCTGCCATTTTAGACTTCCTTTCTCAGTTGCTCCACCAAGGTTCAGCAGCTGCCACTATTAGAATTCAACTGGCAGCTATTTCCACTTTTCATTTGGCTAATGAACCTAATCTTATGGCACATAGACTGTGTAGAGCTTTCCTTAAAAGGACCACCTTAAGACCCCCCCCCAGTCATGGATCCGGTGGAGCCATGGGATTTGAACTTTGTTCTCCATAGACTTGCGTCAAGTCCTTTTTAACCCTCAGCAACATGTGACCTTAAGTTACTATCTTGGAAAACTATATTTTTAGTGGCTATCACTTCTGCAAGAAGGGTCTCTGAACTGCAAACTCTTTCCATTAAACTCCCTTATTTGGTGTTTCACAAAGATAGGGTCTCCTTATGGACAAACCCTTCCTTTATTACTAAGGTTTCTTCTCAAGCCAATATCTGTCAGTCCATTGAAATGCCTGTTTTCTTCCCTAATTTTTCTAACAAGGCAGAGTACAAATTTCACCAAATGGGTGTGTATAGAAAATTGCGTTTTTATCTGGACATAACTAAAGTTTTCAGTCAGATCAGTTGTTTGTTTCCTTTTCAGATACTAGGAAGGGCCTTCCAGTTTCTAAAGTCACATTATCTCACTGGATTTCCAGCTGCATTTCCTTTGTCTATTCATCTAGTGGCAAATATCTTCCCTTCACGGTGAAAGCTCATTCTACCAGATCTGTCTACTTCGGTAGCTTTTCAGGCTAAAATTTCAATAGAAATTTGTGCTGCAGCAAAATGGGCTTACCCTCATGCATTTGTTACTCGCTACAAATTTGATATGGCTTCCAGGAACAAGTCTTCCTTTGGTTCCACAGTACTCGGGAGCATTTTCCAATGAGCCACCCAAGATGAAGGTGCTAGGAGACGTTGTCCCAAGATTAAGAATGAAGGCGAGATAGGACTACTGAACATGGTTATGTACCTACCATAACGTTCGATGTTTGTAGTCCATCTCGCCCTTCATTCTTATGAACCCACCCTCCTAGCTCCTCTGAGGACCTTGGGGGTAGAGTTTCCTGCTTTTTTGGTTACGTTAGTCCTTTTAGCTTGGTTTGTCCTTTTTCTGTATGTTTCTCCTTGCAGGAAACAACATCTGGGTTGTGTTAGTGATGCACACGAGCCAGCCAGAAGTTTTTGAGCTAGAGTATGGCCGAGTCGGAGCCGAGGTTTGGCTCAGATCCCAAGAATAAGAATGAAGGGAGAGATGGACTACAAACATTAAACGTTATGGTAGGTACATAACTTCTTTTTCAGCTGTCTACTCATCATAAAGTGCAGATGTTAGATTGTCTCCACTGTTGCCACAGTTCTTCCCTCCCTTCATTCCCATCCTGTTTTAATTTAGGTTGGGGTGGGAACTTTATTATTCCCTTTCCCCTTAATTTTCTTCTTCCTCCTGTTGCCCCTTTCAGGTCCCTTTCCTTCAGTGGCCCTCCTGGGGACTGTTTGCTTTCTGTTCTTGGCTTAGGGTTTGGAGTGTGGCGCTGCAGTCCTTGGTAGAGGCAAGAAAGACCTGAGAAAATTGAGCAGGCAAATGACTCTTGTACCTTGACATCTTTTCAGATGGGCGAGTGTTCACTGTCCCCTTAGGAGGCAGAAGTCTATTTGTGCTGGCCAAGGGTTTCCGCAGCCAGAAGTCCCAAGGGGTTGTTGTTGCAACAATGAAGACACTTCATTTACATTTATGCTTAAGTGAAAAAAGCTGTACTTTGAGTACCAGCTGCCAGGAGTCATTTTCTGTGTCTATCTCTGAGGAGACCGTACCAGTTCTCTGGGGTTGAAGTACCACACCCTTTTTTTTACACAAGAACCCTGTGGCAGACCCTGTCGTATCTCCCAAGGCTGTAGAAGATACTAGGTTCCCTACTTGGAGGAAAGTCTTGCCTAAGTTCTGAGGAAAGCAGTCTCTTGGGTATGGAAGGAAGGTGCACATTTTCTTTACTAACCAGAAGAGAGAATACGTGTAAAACCTTTCTCATAAAAGTCCAAGAACATATTTTGAGATATGTTGGATAACTGTAGCTCAAAAAAGGAAGAGCATCATTGCTTCAATAAATTGAGTGCTATCCTGCAGGGTGAAACTTTACTTCTATGACATTACATATTCTGTTTCTAGAGCAGTTGTCTTTTTGTATGCGCTCTGAAGGCAGGTATGGCTGCAGACTTGAGTGTCCCATTAGATAATGACCTCATCTTTGGACTTCCGATGTGATGAGAAATTTAGAAAACATTAGGAAAGGGGAAAGGTGGTGAATGCTTAAGACGCATGGTCCATTCCAGTCACCACCTAAGAGAGTAGGAATTTTCCCAGGAAACAAGAACCCTTTTTGTAGGAGGCAGAAGTGTGAGAGTTAGGGTCTCATTTTATTGGCCTCCAGTATCTCTTCAGAAAAAATGTGTAGTAGGGCATCCAACCCTCATATCAGACCCCACCATAGAGCATTTCTCAAGCAGGTATTTTTATTGCTCAAGGGACTGGGACCTCCTGAATAGACCTTTTGCAGCCTCTCTGAACAGTTAGGCAAGTTATGTACAAGACTTTAGTGGATGTTTTACTTTGAATTGGGAAGGCATGTTCGTATGCACATGTTTTTGCTTCTGCCTCTATAATACCAAGAGCACTTGAGAACATTATTAAAGAGACCATACTCTATCCTTATTACACCTTATTTACCTCTGAATGATTAGTTCTCTTAACTGATGATGCTGACCAGAGAGAAACTTGTCTTTTTGCCCCAGAGGATGGATTTGTTAACACAGAAGGGTAGTATATCTGATGTTGTCCACTACCAGCCTGACATCTTGGAGGGTATAACCTTGATGTTCATCGTGTTATCCTGCTGCAGTCCTCACACTTGGGTTATCCTGTTGTCAGGTGGTCCCGCAGTCTGCCGGAATTCCAAAGTCTTGGTCAGGCGTCTGTTGCTGTCGCTTCTTCCCTGATGTCAGTGCGCCAGAGGTATATATAATGCAACCTATGCCATTTTCTTCAGTCTTTCTTGCTGCGCGGTGCCCGAAGCAGTTCGCAAGTGCTGGTCGGCCGACTCCTGAGATTTTCAAACTCTAATTTCAGACCGTAGTCTTCTATAAAGCTAAGTAGCCCATTGGGGAAACTTTTCTTGCTTCAGAGCGATGCCAGAAAAAGTTAACAATTGTATTTCTTGTGGGAAGCAAATACCTCATAAGGATTTTCATTCATATTGCATACCTTGCCTAGGCCCAGACCACAACGTCACTAGTTGTCGTTTTTGTGCTAGGTTTAATAAGCGTACTATAAAAAGACGCTTTGATTTCGCACGACACTACTTTGGTAGAAAATTTAACTACACCATGCCGTCGGAGCAACCGACTACCGGCGTGCACAAAAAACGCAAGGATAAGGACAGGCAGCCCAGGCCTAAGCCAGATACCGAGGCCTCGGCTGGTCCGGTTTTCAGTGAGGCTCCGACGCAGCCCCTGACTACCGCAGATATGGAACCAGAGACGGCTTCGTAACTTTTGGCGGAATCTACCAGGCTGACGCAGCCTTTTTGTTCAGGCCCTACCGACGACATTGATGAAAAAGATGTCGGTGCTGCAGAAACACATTCGGTTACTGAAGGCGTTTTCAGACCGACTCTCACCATTAGAACGTATCCTAAGACGAAGACTCCTATTAAACCTAAAAGGACTGCTCTTCAGTCCCCTGTTCAAGGCCCCATGCCTAAGAAACAGATGCTCAAAATGGCTGAAGATTTGATCTCTTTAATCAGGGGTTCCCAGCCCCCTCCTGACAAAAGGCCTAGACAAGAGGAAGATTATGCATCCTCTGAACAAGTGTCTATTTCTTCAGACTCCTCTTAGGACCAAGATTACTCCTTTTCCCCTTATGAAGATTCTGATGCTGAGGATTCCATTCCCTCAGCTTCTCCTCCTGAAGATTACTCCTTTGGGGAAACTTTACACACTATGAGGGAGCATTTTTACTGGGAAGGTCAGGAGTACTCTAAGAAAAGGCTCAGAGTTTCTTTTTACTCCCCCAGCACCAGACCACTTGCCATCTCACCAGTTTTAGACAGTGTGGATGATGTTTACTTAGAATCCAGTTTGAACCCAGACTCTCTACCTCCAGCTCCGGCCAAACCTGACAGATACTATAGTGTGCCTGATTCCCACAAATTTCTTTATTAAAGCCCTGTTGCTGATCCAGAGACCATCTCCCAGGGTCCCAAAGGGGCTAAGGCTTCTATGGCTAAAAATCCTGTACCCTCTGAAAGGGACACCAGAGCACTAGACAGGTGGGGGAAAAAGGTTTACACCTCAGCCACTCTAGGTATGAGGGCACTAAATTGCCAATTTCACATGCTAAAGTATCAGCAATTTCTTATCTCAGTTAATGCAAAGAATGACCACTCTCCCTCAACAGTCTGAATTGAAAGAAATGCAGGATCTGTTGCATGCAGCTTGGTTAAAGGAACAAACTCTGCCTGATCATGTTAAAGCAAAGCTTCTAGGTGCTCCCTTACAGCAGGATGTTCTTTTTGGAGTTAAAGCAGAAGTCTTAAAGAAAATGGAGGATAAGGCAAAATCTATGCAGACAGTCAAAGATTTCCTACAGGTACAGTCCCCTCGCTTCAGCAGAAACTGGCCAAAAAAAAATTGGTCCTTTCCAGCTACTGACAGACCACAGAGGAGTAAATACAGACGTCCGAGGCAGAGGACAACCACAAGCCCAGTCCAAACCTCGCCAATGGGGCACTGCAACACAGAAGGGAGGAGAACACTGGTCCCAATCTACCAGAAGGCAAACTCAATGACTTGCACCTCATCTGACTAAGCAACACTCTCTTGGCAGCCCCCTTGGGAAGAAATGGACCAGCCATGGACATAATTTGTGTCTCCAGAGTCGGCTGAGGTAAGGATTTAGAAGTAATATGCTTTGTTTTGCTGGCTGCCCTAGCCCTAGTGTAGGCCTTAATAGACATGGCCATAGGGGTCCTGGCAGTTCCACGTGCAGGAGTGACCTTGTCTACAGCAATGGTCTCGGGCATTTCCTCGGTTTCGGTATACGGAGGAAAATCTATAACTGGCGTCGGAGTAATGTCTGGAATCTGAGTCGTCGGTAATGCGGTGTCTTCGGTTCGGAGACCGTCTCAGAGGGAACCGGAGCACTCGCGCTAGGTTTTGGCGTGGAGTCGGTGGTAGACGCGGGCCGAGGATGTCGGTCCCGGTCTTTACGCTTTCTGGGAGTTTGCGATGTCGGAAGATCCGACGGCATGGTGTAAGCAAAATTATCGCCGAAAAAATCTTCAGCGAACTCCGCCCGGCGCCTGAGAGTGCGCTTGTTGAAGCGAGCACAGCCTACACAGGCTGAGACGTCGTGGTCTGGGCCCAGGCAAGGGAGGCAGTAAGAGTGGAAATCCTTATGAGGTATTTGTTTACCACAAAAAAGACAATTGTTAACTTTTTCAGTAATTTCTGACATCGGCTGAGGCAAGAAAAGGTCCCCAACGGGGTACTTGGCTTTTTTGATGACTTCGGTATCGTAGAATACAGGAGCTGACCAACCGGCACTTGCGAACTGCTACTGCTTCGGGCACCGCGCGGCAAGAAAGACTGAAGAAAATGGCGTCTGCTGATGCTTATGTACTCCAGCCGCTCTGACGTCGGAGAGAAATGCGACATCAGCCGACGTCGGACCCAGACTTTGGAATCCGACCGAGGGCTGCCTGAGGCAGGACAACCCACATGTTATGACTGCAGTTGCATGTCTATCGGACATCTACATTTATGGTAGGTACAAAACTGTACTTTTCCTTCATCTCATAGTTATGGTCTAGAAGGTTAGTTGCCATTTTGTTAGTTTTGCCCAGCTATCGTGTACATATCTGAGAGATTGATTTGCAGATCCTGATTGGAAAAGGTATAGTACCCTGAGAAAGCATTTGATGCTGATCTAACTTGAAAGCCTATGGTTTCAGCCCTGCTTGCTGACAAGGATGGACCTGCTCCTCCAGATGTATCATTATTGTAAGTACTTCAGTTTAGTATATTTATGTCAATGTGGAACGAGACAGATGATCAGAAAAAAATGTTTCTGGCTTAAGTTTTTATTTTGATGGTTATTATGGTTTACAGGTTAGAAGTCTTTGTGATATATAGTGTAACAAAGCTGGGCACAGTATACATGGTAGTTTTCTTTTTCTTAAAAATTAGTGTTGTGATAAAATATATATAGTTAACAAAAGCTACGCAATGATTGTATTGTACTGACCAGAGACTTACTGGAACACGTTTGGTCATCCAGAGTGGTACGAATTGATGAAATTGAGTGAATGTATTAACTTTGGACTGAATTGAATAGTATGTGCTTGCCTGTTGTGGATGGTTATGATAAATATATGATATAAAGATATGTTATGATAAATAGTTACTACCAAGATGGATTTAAGTGGGAGTAGTGGACTGAGTTTGTGTTGTCGTCACCTCTCCTCCATATTGTATTAAATGTTTGTCTCGTCAGAATGTTTACTAAAATTTTAACAGTTGAAATTAATGAATAAGGAATTGCATGTGAACCGTGGCTAAAAGTATTGATTTTGCACAAAATCCCACAGTAATGGTGGTGCAGCAGTCTGTAATTTTTTTTTCAGGCCTTTCCGAATCAACTGGCTGTAAGCAGTGTGATGTAATGTTTCCTTCACCTACACCTGTGCCTGCAGGCAGTGCGGCATCTGTAGAGAACACCATAGTTAATGGAATGGACTCTGCACCTGTTGAACTTGGTTTCATTTATGAACACAATCGGGTTTCTGGTCAGTAAATATTGTATTATGTTATTTATTTGTACCAGTAATTTGTACTTTTTTCCTTGGCTAGAAATGAGAGCAGTTTCACCATTTTTGTAATAGAAGGATGCATGTTTGTGATTTATTTGTTGCTCACTTGTGCAGTGAGAAAAGCATAAGGAAATTCTAAGGTCCTTGGGTGAAGGGTCAGTATAGAACATGTTTGGAAAATCTGCTTTTGTAGTGAAACAGTTAATGGAGACCAGTGTTGCTTTGCAGAGAGTGTATTCATCTCATGTGGCAAGGAGGATTGCATGTTCTGGATTTTTCCGGAAATAAATGTAGCATCTGACAGTCATGCTTCCAAGTTTGCTTAATGAATGCTTACTGCAAATACTTTTATACCATCTTGCTACTTTTTTTTTAATCATATTGTGGACTCGTAACTGATCAAAAGAGTAACTAGAATTATTTCTTAAACTTTGTTAGCTGCAGGTGGATGCCCAGACTTCTGGCCTGATTTCAGCGCTTTTTATGTTCCTGTTAAATTGCCTTTCTTCTCGTGCTAAAGATGTCAGTATGATGCTCCTTAGAAAAAAGGGAAACAGCCTGTGCCATCTTCAGTTCACTTTTGCCAAAAGAAGCCCTCCACATTTTATTTCTCTTGAGTATCTTCCAGAAAAGTATGTTAAGTATCCTGTTAGAAAACAATTTTTCTGTTTACTATTTTTGGCATTTTCTTTTGATTGATATTTCAGAATTGTGATCTTTTGGGCAATCTTTGAGACTAATGCCTTGCTGTTTTTTTTTTTAAACAAGTTTGAATTCAGGAAACAACCTTGAGTACCATTATCTTCACTGTTTGCTTTTTGTGGGTGAAAACCGCTAAGATCAGATGTCTCTTGTCCGTTCCTCAGTGGGTGGGTCTTTGAATCAGAGTTGGATTTGACTTTGACTACTCAAGCTTTGGATCTGATGCTGAGGCTTTTCCCCTTGCCCATAATCTCCCATAAGGAGAAAGATGCCTCCGATCTTGTTGACTTCTCAACTGCTACAGACGCCTTTGTGTTCAGGCTCGTTTTCAAAAGTGTGAATTTTGGGTCTGTCTGTCTCTCACCTCTTCTACTTCCTTTTTTGTAGCATTTATCTCCTGCTGTTTTGTCTCCCTTTACTTAAACAAAAAGTAAACTTATCTTTATTCCTGGTGTTACTCCATAATTTTGTGTTTAGTCTGCTTTCGTTTTTTAATCTCTTGGTTGCCCATTGCCACTCCTTTTTTTTTCTTATTTCTGTAGTTATTGTGCTTATCAGTTAGTCTTTTGATTTAGTGTAATTGTAGCAGTGTTGCAATCTGAAGTAATGTGTTTTTTTTTTTCCCTAGTTTTGTAGGAAGTGTCTGTCTTTTTAGTGGTGTCTGCGAAACCATCAGGGGTTTAAAAATGTGTCTACTGTTTGGTGTGCAGCCCCGATACAGGGCCCTTGTTGAGGAGAGGAAAATTGTTTTTTAGGGGGCTTTCTCCCTTCTTACATGGGAGAATGTCCACTGCTCGCTCTTCTGCCTCTGCTACTTCCCTTACCAATAAACAATCTGATCATGCTAAGAGTCATGAGAAAACTAGGGGGGGGGGCCTGAGGAGTGATCCCAGATCTCTCTCCTTTCTTGACTCAGGCTCTTATTTATTTTTTATTTTTTTATTTATTTAACATTTGTTTATTGGGAAAGTCTGACTTGGAACAAAGCCAATTTTCAGCGGAGGCCAAGGGGAAAATGCTCCAGACGCATATCTTTGTGATGGAGGAAACCGGAGCACCCAGAGGAAAACTACACGAAAACAAGGAGGACATGCAGCCACTGTACAGAAGGCGGCACCCCAGCCGAGAATTGAACCGGGAAACCTTTTGGTGTGAGGCGACAGTGCTACCTCTGCACCATCCTCTGATTTAAAAAAACCTTGGATCTGGCCTGCACATTGGAGCCAGTACTCATTTGATCTGGAACATCTCCCTTGCCAGAGTTGCGTTTTTTTCCCTGAAGCTGTTATCACCCAGACTGAATCCCCCATTCTCCATGATTGAGTTTCATTTGATCTACAGACCTTCCTCACTCCACTTGGTTGGGTCCTTCAGGAGTGCTGATGTGGATAGGGTGATTAGGCAATTCTTGAGGACCTGAATCCAGCTCTGTCCACTGTAAGAGTTGGACTGTCCTTATCCTTGCATCACGTTATTGCTTTTCCTCATCTGCCCTGTTGACTCAAGGCTTTTGGACCTGAGGGGGCCCCCTAGGTATGTCCTCGTCAGAATCGAAAACTTGCATTTCTTCAACTCCAACAGTTTCTCTATTCTGTCAGGTTCCTGGTATTTCATAACCTGACAAATCTTGGGGCTGAATTGTCTTCACTGGAACCAGAGACAATGGTTTGGCTCTGAGACCCCCCCCCCCCAACCAATCTGTTACTCTTTGTCAGAGCTTTGGTGTTGCACTTCTGCTCTGACATTGGCCACTGAGGCAAGCCAGATGTTTTCTCTCTCTTCCTTAACTACAACCCCAACTGAAAGGGTCTCTTGTTCTGATAGAAATCAGTGTTGCATTATTCCTAATATATGGGTTGTCACAGCTGATGTCCAGCTGGGATGCAAAGCTTTAACTTTCCCAAGTCATCTTTCAAGTGCATTACCTCCACTCTTATGCATTGGAGTATATTGATGGACATGCGATCATGGATCATCAGACTGTCTTGCCACCAGCCCGTAAAGCAGATTGTGCATCAGTTGGACTATTTGCTGTTTAGTTGTTGGTACCTTGCTTCTATTGTTTATTCAGATAAGTTCCACATTGGAAACCTTCTTTTTTTTTATCTTGAGATATTTTGTTGAAACTTGTAATGTCAAAGTGAGTGTGCAGTAGGGGGATTCCATACAAGATCTTGCATACTAGGTGTCATTTATTTTGCCTAGGCCTGGAACATAATCATAAGTGTTGTCCTGCTCAGTCATTCCTTTGTTTAAAAACCTTTAGGTCAAGGCTTTCTACTTTCAATAACCTTCTCTGTACCCACTTTCTTAAAAGCTTGGCCCAGTCCAAGATGGCTGAGTCAGCATTCTCTATCATTCCTCTGCCACCGAAGAAAAAGCTAGTGGCCTTGAATGGATATGCAGTCAAATGTTTCTGACTCCGATGTACCCACTGAGGTTGTAGAATCTGCAGTATGTCAGGCTGCTTTTCAGTTGCTTGTTACTTGAGACCCTGTCTGAGGCCAGTATGGCTCCTGAGGCCTTGCAGGCTGCTAAATACGTCCGAGGAACCATGTGTCATCTCTGAAGGACTCCAGGGCAGCATTCAAATTCTGCTTAGGAAAGAGATCCCAGGCTCTCTGATAAGTCATACAGGGTTCTGAACCTCCTTGCCTCATAAAGATCGACATTCTGCCTATAAAGAAAAAACAGAAAACTAGGAATGTGGCCTCTCCCACAACAGCTGGGGAAAAGGAATGGATAGACTTCTTACGGGAGTTGTAAAAATGCCATCATGTCCTCATTTGGGATTAGCACCCACAGGCCACCCCCAAAAAAATTCTCTTGGATTCCTGATAAAGTGCAGGACTATGACTTTGACCATTCTCTGGACTATTCCTCTCAGCTGCAGTCTCCAGGGCAAAATATCTGTCGACGAAGACGACTACTGCTCACTGGATTCCCTCATTGAGGAAGCTTTCTTTGGGAAGTCTGTACAGAACATTATGAAACATTTTGAAAGGCAGTCCATGCTGATCTCTGATTTTCAGAAGTTATTACACACTCTGGGGTATGGATACCCCTGCCCCTTTTCCAGTCCCCTTCTGCCTTTGAGGCAACCAGGACGCCTTTCAATCTACTACTTCTGTATCCGATTCTCAATCTCCAGCTCCTAAGAGAACAGACTGGTTTTACAAGGTTCCTGTTGACCTGAAATACTTAAACACCCAGTGACAGAACCCTCTGCAGTATCTCTTCCGTTAAGCCCAATCTTCTGCCCAGTGCAAATTCCCTACTTACTGGCAGAGACAGTGGGGCAATAGCTATATGGGGAGGGAAGGATTAAGCATCTGCTACCCTTGCCTTCAGGCAATTAATTACTGGACTCAAATGACAAACTAATTGATCTCTGTCCTGCATTCCTTAAAGTTATACTGCACTTTCCTACAGCAGAGTCCTAAGTGTCAAATGTAGAGCTTACTTTCCCAGGCTATTCAGTTGCCAGGCAGCGTACTAAGTATGGTTACGATGCTGTGAATGCTTCTAGACAGCTGTCACTGGATCTGTTTGTAGGTGTGCATAGCCTTGCAGTCAGCCTATACCTGAAATTCTAGACTCCCCTTTGGACAAGGACTTGGGTCCTTAGGCGACAGCCTGTTCAACACCCTGCAGGACCAAGGTAATACCTTTGAATACTGCAGACTAACTCCTGTCTTCTGAGTTAGTAGGTACATAAGAAGTACCTGTCTAAATCTACCTTTAGTAGATGGAATCCTAGGGCATTTCAGGAACAAAGGAAAACCCTTTGGAAAAGGTACCCTAACAAACAAACATCATAGGGAACATCCAATGGGGAGGCCTGCCTTCATAGTCGATACCTCTGTAGCACCTCTCCACCTGTCCTTAGTCCCATCACCCCCCTTTCCCCAAAGATTGTCGCTCTTCATGACCAAGTGGGAAGCTATTGCCACTGACAAGCATGTCTTCGCCATCAGGGATGGTCATGCCATATCTTGGGGAAAATATTTCTCCTCTGAAAGCATGCCATAACCACCTCAAAACCAATTTTTATTTTCTGGGCCCCATAAGACCTTGTGTGTCAGGGCAGCATTGAATAAGTCCCAAAGGACTTCATAGGAAGAGTTTACTCCAGGATTTTTCTAGTCCCAAGGGGAAAAAAAAGGGTGGTAGGGACCCATTCTAGACCTATCTCTCCTAAGCACCTACTGTGAAGGTCTTATCTTTCAAAATGGTCTCTGTCCGCACTCTTGCGCCTTTCATCCTCCCTCAGGCTTTAGTTTCAGTAGATGAGTCACCTGCTTACACCAACTCATCCGTCGTATTTACAGGAGATTTCTCAGGTTTGTCTGTGTTTACTTATTTTCAATTTACTACTGCCTTATGCCCTATGGTACTGCTCAAAGTCTTCACAAAGCATATACTTTCAGAAGTAGCTTTCTGTCGCACTTGAGTTCAACTTTTCCCCTGCTTGGATGACCTACTGATGCAGACAGTCAAGAAAACTTTCTTTGTGTTTCACTATTGCAGTCATTACAGTTGGGTAATCTGCTGGCAGGTTGCCCTCAGTCAGCCTGATTAACAAAGTCTTGGGTCCTGCGTTGGTTGCTGTCCCTTTTTCCATGACGTCAGGGGTATAAAACTTGCAGCCGACACCATTTTCATCAGTCTTTTTTGCCACACGGTGCCCGAAACAGAAGCAGCTCGCAAGTGCCGGTCGGCCGACTCCTGAAATTTTCGTTTTCGAGTTTCAGAACCAAAGTCTTCAACCTAAAGCCAAGTACCCTGTTAGGGAAACATTTTCTTCCTCCTTACCGATGTCAGTAAAAGTTAATTGTATTACTTGTGGGAAGCAAATACCTCATAAGGATTTTCATTTGTACTGTATTCCTTGCCTAGGCCCTGACCACAATGTGCCTTGCTGTCAGTTTTGTGTTAAATTTAATCAGTGCATTGTTATGCGTCTGTATATTTTTGCATCTGAATATTTGGGCTCAAGATTTAACTATCCAGAAATGTTGTCTGTTAGCAATGAGACTAACGGAATACACAGAAAACGCAAAGAAAGAGACAGACCATAGGTTCATACTAGGCTATCTGCCCGAGGGCATTTATAAGCCTAGCCCATAGTTTTGTGGCTTACGCTACCCCTTTAGTTTGGAGAAACTATGCCCATAGAGGTCCAAAACCAACTAAGCTTCTAAGCCAGTTGCCGGTTCAACGGTACTCAGTGAGGTGCTTTCGCAGCCCCTTATGTTCGCTACTTTTGATTCGCAGGCCTCCGAGACCCATTCGGAGTCCGGTATGCCACGAGACACTTAAGTATTGAACCCGCGGATGTCTCTACCTTAGATGGGTCCGGAGCCGCTGAGCAGGCACGGTCTTCTGAGGATGTTTTCAGGCCTAAAGATTTGTATATTAAACCGATGCTATCTTCAAAACCTAGTCCAAAATCAACTTCTGTGTCTAAAAAAATGACGGTTGGGCCACGTGCACAGGCCCCTGTGCCTAAAAAAACAAATGATCAAAATGGCAAAGGATTTAATCACCTTTATCAGGGGTTCCCATCCCCTTCCAGCTAAGAGGCCTAGGCAAGGCACGGATTATGACTCATCAGATCAGGTTTCCATTTCTTCTGATTCCTCTTTTGATTAGGAATTATATGTTCCACCTTATGAGGACTCTGATGCAGAAGAATCCATCCCTTCTGCTTCTCCTCCTGAGGATTTTTCTTTTGGAGAAACTTTGCATAACTTAAGGGAACATTTTCACTGGGAGAGTCAGGATTTTTCAGAATCTAAAAAGAGGCTTAGGGATTTCCTTCTTCCTCAGCATAGGCCTTTGGCTATACCTCCTGTTCTAGACATTGTTGATGTTTTCTCAGAATCCAGCATGGCTCCTGATTCCCTTCCTCCGGCTCCTAGTAAGCCAGACAGCTATTACAGGGTTCCTTACTCCCACAAATTCCTTTTTAAATACCCTACTGCTGATCCTGAAACCATTTCTCAGGGTACCAAGGTTGTTAAGGCCTCTACTGTTAAATCCTACCCCTTCTGATAAGAGACTCCAGGGTGCTGGATAGATGGGGTAAGAAAGTTTACACGTCTGCAACCTTTGCTATCGGGGCTTTAAACTGTCAATTTCATATGCTTAAATATCAGCAACATGTCATGGGCTTACTTAAACAGAAAATGATGTTGATTTCTGACTGTGTGGAAAATAAAGATACAGGATTTATTGCATTCAGCTGAACAAGTCTGAAAGCATACTTTGCAGTGTGGTTTTAATTCCTTGGAGGCCTCTTGCAGGAGCGCTGTAACTGGGTCTGCGAATAAGGCATGCTTGGCTCAAGGAGCAACATCTGCCTGATCATGTTAAAGCGAAATTGTTGGATGCTCCTTTATAACAGGACAGTCTGTTTGGTAATAAGGCAGAAGAAGTTTTGAAAAAGATGGAAGATAAAGCTAAATCTATGCAAGCTGTAAAAGATTTCCTACAAGTGCAGCCACCCAGGTTCAGTAGGCACTGGCCTACTAAGAACTGGTCCTTTCCAGTACCCACCAGAGCCGCTCAGGTCAAACCCAGACACTCCAAAGGATCCAGGCTTCAGTCGCAAGGAACTTACAGAACAAAACAATGGGGTGCCTCCACCTCCAAATCTGGAAGTAACAAGGCACCTCTCTACGGTAAACAGTCTCAATGACTTTCCCTTGCCATCTCCAAGCAATTATCTTTTGGCAGCCCCTTTGGAAGGAAAACTGGTACTTCATGCATGAAATTGGCATCTAATTACCCAGGACAAGTGGGTTTTAAATATAGTATCCCAGGGATACATATTTAATTTCCACACTTTGCCAATCCCAAACGGATGGCCAGATCTGCCTCCAAATCAGTGGGCAGAGGCCCAGAAACAAGTTGTCCCTCATGAATGTGGGGGCTATTCAACCAGTACCAGAAAAGGGACAAGGTTTTTAAAGATTTTTCATGGTACCAAGAAAAGACAAACCATGGCGTCCAATTCTGGACTTATTCATTCTAAATACATTTCTGGACATTCCAAAATTCAAGATGCTGACTCTACAACAGTTACTGCCTATGCTAGGCAAGGAAGCCTGGTTGGTAAATTTAGACTTAAGAGGATTACTTGCATATCCCAATCGGGGAATCTTGCAGAAGATACCTCCGTTTCAAAGCAGGCTGTTTTCATTAAAAGTTCTTTGCACTGCCCTTTGGCGTATCTACTGTGCCCAGGGTCTTCACTAATGCCTGGCACCAGTAATCACATTTTCCAGACAAAGAAACTTTCAAATTTATCCTTAACTGGACAAATGCCTATTTCAGGCAGAAAACAAGGACACACTTCTACAGCACCTGGTGTTTGTAAAAAGGCTTCTAACTTGCCTATGGTACACCATAACCAAAAGAAATCACAACTGGTACCCTCTCTAATTACAATCCTGGGTGCAAGCTTGAATGCAACTGCCCAGATGACTTGCCTCATGCCAGAAAAACATTCAGTTGATGACTTACTTCAAACAAGTGGCCAGAAAAACCCAGCTATCTGCAAGACAAATTCTGCAGGCCTTGGGGTTCATGGCTTCTTACATTCTACTAATTCCATATGCAAGACTGCATATGAGAACTTCAATGGTACCTAAAACGCTTATGGAGTCAACATTGTTACAGCCTGGAAACAATGATTCCCATCATTCTTTGCCTGCAACAAGAGTTCCTATGGTGGGCAGAGGCCTGTCGCCAAAACAAGGGACTGTCATTCATTCCACCCCCGATGCCCAAACCCTGACTACAGATGCATCAGATTATGCTTGGGGGGGTGCATCTGGCAGGGAGATGCATTCAGGGCAAAAGGAGCCCAAATCAAATGCACCTGCATGTCAACCAGAAAGAGAATGCTAGCTGTACAGAGTACTCTGACAGCCTTCACGGACCATCTTCATCCAGGGCAACTATTGATAAAGATGGACAACACCACAGTCATGTGGTACATAGAAAAGTGTGGGGGGGTACCCATTCCTACCCCCTTTGCAGAATAGCCATGGCTTTGTGGAACCTGGCCTTGACTTACCAAATACATCTACAAGCTCTTTTCCTGCTATGAAATCAAAATACTCTGGCAGACGAACTAAGCAGAAATCTTATGGACCCACACGAATGGGAACTGGATCCACAAATCTTCAGCATGTTTACACACAAATGGTGGATCCCAGAGATGGATCTTTTTCCCTCACCCCAGAAATATCAATTGGACAAATTCTGCACAAGAATTCATCACAAAAAAGCTTGGAAAGTGGATGCTCTATCCTTCAGCTGGAAAAACCTATCAGTCTATGCCTTTCCCCCTCTGCCTCTGCTCTCCAAGGTCTTACTAAAAGTCAGACAGGAAAAACCAAAAGTGATTCTGATTGCTACAGACTGGCCTCGCAAACACTGGTACCCGCTCCTACGCAAAATGTCACACCTTCCTCCGTGGTTCCTGCCCTCAGGCACCTAATCTACTGTCTCAGCAGAACTATCAAATTTTGCACACTCATTTCCAAACTCTGAATCTTGCAGCATGGCTAATCAACTAATTTCACCAGTTGCATCTCTCAGCAAACCTGTGATGGATGTCATTTTGGAGGCTAGAAGGCCTAGTACTAGAAAATCTTATGCTAATAAATGGAAAAGATTCTGTGCCTGGAACCAAGCACAAGGAAATAAACACAGCAATGCCCAGTATTCCTCAGATTCTGTAGTACTTAACTGAGATGCTTCACAAGGGCCTGTACTTTTCTTTAATAAAAATACATGCCTTTGCTATTTCAGCTCATCACAACAGAGCCGCCCCTCTTCTCATCCCCTGCTAAAGCAGTATCTCAGAGGGGCCAAGAATTTGAGACCTCCCAGGAGAGCACAAACTCCTGCATGGGACCTCAATTTTGTGTTGGAAAAACTTGCCCAACCTCCTTTTGAACCAGCGGCTACTGCAGACATAAAATTTCTCTCTTGGAAAACAGCTTTTCTTTTAACATTCATTTTGGCTAGAAGGATTTCAGAACTACAGACTCTCGTGGCAGTGGAACCTTTTATTATCTTTTACCCAGACAGGGTGGCTCTCAGGACCAGTTCATCCTTTATACCTAAAGTGGTATCTAGTGTGGCTCTTAATCACACCATTCATCTGCCAACTTTTTTCCCAAATCCACAAAACAAGGGTGAGCGAATTCTGCGTTCATTGGATTTGCACAGACAGCTAAGATTCTACTTAAACAGGAAAGGCTATTTCAAAGTAGACTATTACAAAATGGATAAGCCCCAGCTATAAACAAGCTCTACAACAAAAGGAGGAAGCTACTACAAGATAGAGCAAAATCCTTAAAAGGGAAGACACCTTTGATCATTATAAGTAAAAAAAACTAAGATCTCTCATAAAATCATCCAAGGCAAATTTTGAGAGAAAAGTCGCTAAGGACTCAAAAGACAATCATAAGGCCTTCTTTAGCTATGTTAGAAACCTGGGAGGAAACTCCCAGATATGCTCAGAATTAGTTCAAAATGATGTAAAAATTACTGAACCTACAGACATTGCCAACATACTGGCTGACAGGTTCAGTGCAAACTTCTCCCTCCCCTCCCCCCCAAAAGGTGAGAAATCTATACCAGAGGATTGTAGCCCCCCAAACATCTCTAACGCTCAGGTGAGAACTGCTCTCTCCAAGGCAAAAAACACAGCATCCATGGGACCAGATGGTGTCCCCGGTTGTGTGCTCCACTAACTCAATGAGGAATTAAACCCGCAGTTAGGGCAGCTGTTTAATCTTAGCCTCACCTCAGGATACGTGCCCAAGGAGTGGCGTACAGCAACTGTGGTCCCACTTCACAAAGGCGGTGCCTCCACCGACCCTGGAAATTACCGTCCCATTAGCTTGACAAGCCTGATCTGCAAAGCTATGGAGAGGATCATAATGGAACTCATAAATAAAGACATAGGGGACTTGCAGACTTTGGATCCGACCCAGTTTGGCTTTGTCAAAGGCAGATCATGCCTTTTAAACTTGGTTGACTTTTTCAAAACAGTCACCAAGGCCATTGATGAGGGAAAGGCAGTCCACACAGCCTAACTTGACCTGGCAAAGGCTTTCGACACTATACCCCACTCTGGTATCATTGAAAAACTCATCAGCTTAAATGTAAACCCATACGTCACAAGATGGGTTGCAAACTGGCTAAGTGACAGAACCCACAGGGTCAGAGTTGCTGGCGCCATGTCAGACTCAAAGCCTGTCACAAGTGGTGTCCCACAGGGCTCAGTCATGGGCCCACTCCTGTTCGGCATCTACTTTTCAGAAGTACAAGCAAACACAGGAGGGTTATGGCTGACAAAATTTGCAGATGACTGCAAACTGGACGCTATAGTTGAGAACACATCTGACACAGATATCCTTCAGAAGGGTCTTATAGAAACGGATAACTGGTGCCAGAGCCATGGCCTAAAGTTAAACACCAAAAAATGCATAGTCATACCCTTTGGGAAAAACAAGGTTACCCCTAGCTACCATATAGGTGGCAACCCACTAAGCACAGAAGAGGTTATCAGGGATCTGGGGACCCAGGTTGACAGTAACCTTCGCTTGACACTCACGCTGCCAAAGTAGTTAGGAAGACCTTCTACATTGCCCACCTGATCATGAAGGGATTCACATCTAGATCAAGGGAGGTCATCGTCCCCCTGTACTCATCACTCATCAGACCAATGATAGAGTACAATGCCCCATTCGGAATGTATCTGACACTACACCTGCAGCAACTGGAAAGGCCCCAAAAGTTCCTCACCAAAAGGATAAAGGGTCTCAAAAATGTCTTATGCTGCCCGACTGAAGGAACTCCAGCTCTATTCAGTCGCTTACCGTCTGCTCAGAGGTGACCTGTGCCTGACATACAAGGCCATGTCCAACCCAGAATTGATGAACATGCTTCACCTCAAAAAATCTAGATCCCTCAGAACTACAAGGGCGTGAGACTTAAACCTTGACACGGTTATAAATAGGACGTGCTGGAGGGACAGATTCATCACCTAGAGACTCTCTATGCTGTGGAACAAAATCCCGGTACATGTGAGGCAGAGTACCTCGCTGGCTTTGTTCAAGAGAAATCTTGACCAATGGATGGGAGATCGCAGATATACCCCAGGGATTATCTCAGTGTCACTGCTTGACAGAGGCACAGCAAAATAATGGGCATAGTATCCTCCAAACTAAAGGGGTGGCGAAAGCCACAAAACTCTGGGCTAGGCTTATAAATGCCCTTGGGCAGATAGCTTAGTATGAACCTATGAACCTATTAGTTTCTGCTACATGCACCATGGTAAACCTGTCCCCAAGGGGATCAGATCCCATTCCACCAGGGCTGCTGCATCTTCTTGCAGCTTCTTCTAGGGGGTTCTACCCCAGGGCACTCTAGAAGCTGATACCTGGAGCTCAGTTCATACGTTCACCAAACATTACCGTTTACCTCTCTTATCTAAATCCAGAGCAGGCTTTGCCACTGGTGTCCTGCAGGGCCTTATAGCTGCTCCTAATGCTGTATAATTCCATCCGCCCAACCATAGCTTTGGGATTCTACCCAAATATAATGACTGCAACAGTAAAACACGAAGAACATAGTACAGTTGTGTACACTTACCATGAATGTAGATGTTGGAGTGTATTCACTGTTGCAGTCCTGGTTACCCACCTGCCAGCCCCCTATTTTTCTCTTACTATACCTCTTCTTTCTCTTGCTATGCTCAAAAGCCTTTTTGGTGTATTTGCTTTTATTTGGAGGTATATTTTTTGTATCCTCCATTTTATATATATATATATATATATATATATATATATATATATATATATATATATATCTCCCCAATTGGGGGGGGGGGGGCTTGACATCTGGGGCAAGAAAAACTGAAAATGGCATCTGCTGCATGTTTTATACCCCTGACGTCATGGAAGAAGGGACAGCAACCGACGCAGGACCCAAGACTTTCTTAATCAGGCCGACTGAGGGCAACCTGCCAGCAGATTACCCAGCTGTAATGACTGCAACAGTGAATGCACTTGAACGTCTACATTTATGTTAAGTGTACACAATTGTACTTCAGCATCTAAACGTCATCCTCCATCTTCTGAAAGGTCTGGGTTTTACTATGAAGTACAAAAACAAAATCCCACACTAAGTACATAGAACCTTTTTTCCTAGGCTGCAAACTACACAAGATGCATACATTCCTTCCACAAAAGAAAGTTGTCTTTTCAGTTGGTTCAAAAATTTCTCCATGGCAATTGATTGATCAGCAATGGAAATGCTAAGAGCCTTGTCCGTGTGCTGTAACCAGGCTGCACATGAGGAAAATCCAGTGATACCTGAAATCTCATTTGTGTCAGCACAGTCACCCCTTGGACACCCTGATTCCAGTTTTCCCTGGTTTCCAAAATGTACTACCTTTGTGGTAGTGTTTTTCATTCTCAACCTAGAACTGCCATTCACATCACCTTACCTTCAGGTTTGCACAGATGTCTTGCACAAGGCATATAAGGTGCATGCATTGGATCACACCAAATGCAGGAAAAATGGCTGCCTCCATTCCAGAAGGAACATATCAAGCTGAAGGAAGTGAGGGCTGTACTCCAGGCTCTTCAGATTTCTGACCACCTTTGTAAACCTGGCTCTTTTCCTAGTGTATAGTCAACAGCACAGCCATATGGTACATAAACAGGGAGGCACTAGGTTTTATCAACTGTGTAGGTTAGCACTGGAGGCATGGAACTTGGCAATCCAACTGAAGATCACGCTCACAGCCAAGTACATCCCTTCTCAGGACAGTGTGCTAAGACTCCCAAAGCTGCTCCTTGGGAGACCCGCATAAATGGACTTTGATCAGAGAGGTCTTCCAGATCACCGTTCAGTGGGGCACACCTCAGACAGACTTGTTTGTGTCACTTTCCAACAATCAGCTCCCCCAGTTCTGCAGTAGAGATTCTTGTCTCACAGCCTGGAGGATAGACTTCTTTTCTTTCCAGTAGACAGGGAAAGCTCTTTGATTTTCCTCTGCTGCTGCTTCCAAAAATTCAGTGTACGAAAGGAAGTACCCAGACTCATTTTACTGGTACCGTTTTGGCCGAGGCAGCACTGGTTTCTCCTTTGGCTTCGCCTGACCAAGAGAAATTACTGGAGAATCCCTCTTCAACTGGGTTTGAAGAAAAAGTCAGCACAGAAGACTGCTGCTCCATGCAAATCTTTCATCCCTTCACTTGGATGGTAGGATATTAATTCCTCTTCTCTCCAAAAGAGGTTGTTAAAGTCCTGTAAGAGTCCAGGAGACCAGCTACTGTAAAGCTTTAGACTGCTAAATGGAAAAGGTTTTCCTTTTGGTGCTACAAACAAAGTTGGTACCCACTGTTCTCAAGTCCATGCTGTCCTGCAATATCTCTGTGAACTTCTTTGGTCAGGATTGGCCTACTCTTGCATAAAAGCTCACCTGTCTACTGTCACTGCCTGCGTCCCTCTTAGTCCTCCACTCATGGCTGAGGTAGAGGTCGAGCTTTTTCTCTGGAAGAGTTCTACATCTTAATAAACCAAATAAATCCATCTCCCCTGTTGTGTTAAATTCATGCTAGAAAAACTTATGCTTCCTCCCTTTGAACCAGCATCCTCTGCTTCTCTAAAATTATGTACTCTTCAAACCATCTTCTTCTTGGCTGTCCCCTGTGCTAGGAGAGTTTGAGTTGCAAGCGGTCATGACCATACTTTTTCTTTTTCACAAGTACAGTGCGACTCTCATGGCTTTGGCATCCTTCATGCCTAAAGTAATGAACGAGCTGTCCCTTTAGTAGGTTATTAATCTTGCCAGTGCATTTACCAAGCCACAGAATGGAGGCGGGGGGCTTGCGTTCACTAGATGTTCGCAAATAACTTGGATTTTGTCTGGACAATTAAATCCTTTAGAAAGACTGATCAGCTCTTTGTGTCATGAGTTATAAACTGAGACAATTTGTCTCCAAATTATTGCAGCTTGGATTTCTAAGGCTCTTGCTTTCTGCTAACTCACTCTGTCATAAGACCTTGCTTTTCTTTTCAAAGCGCATTTTCATTAGGACAGTGGCTTTCTCTGGACATTCTACAAAAAGAGTAGACTCCAGATCTACCTTAGAGGCTGCTACATGGTTCTCTGTACACACCTTCACCACGTCTTTCGGCTGCTCCCGTTAGGGGTCACCACAGCAGATCAACTGTTTCCATTTCTTCCTGTTTTCTGCATCTTGCTCTCTCTTCGTTCGGCCAACAGTAGCCCGATTTCCACCAGCACCCTGTTGGCCAACAGTACTGGTGGCGGTTGTTGTTAACCCAGGCTTCGACCATTCTGGTATGTATGTCTGCATTGTTGTCTGCATGTATGATTTGGCAAAATTTTACGCCGGATGCCCTTCCTGATGCAACCTTCCCCATTTATCCGGGCTTGGGACCGGCACAAAGAAATGTACACACCTTCACTAAACATTACAAAAATAATGCTTTCTCCAGGTCGTGGGCAGCCTTCCTTCTGTCATTTCTGACCAGGCTGCTGGATATCTCTCTCAGTAACCCAACCACCTGTCTTCCTTCTTCAGCTCTGGGAATCATCCATATGTTGGGAATACTGCAACAGTGACTTCAGTCGAGGCATTGCACAGTTGTGTATTAGTGTCGCTTTTTTTTTTCTGTAAGCTTCTGTTCCCTTCTACTCCCCTCTAACCTCCCCCATTCAATACATATTGCACTCTCATTGTCCCTTACTTTCAAACTCCATCTATCTATATTTTTACTCCTTGCGCTTACATTCTCTGTACTGTTGCTCATTATTTCTCTCAAAGCTTACTTAATCCAACCTATTCCATCATGTTAGATGAAATGTTTGCAGTCAATCTTATCCTGTATGACCTAATGTACTAGTATCTAGTTTATTCCTGTACTTTAGCTATTTTTGTAATAGTATTGTAATTGTACTGTAGAAAATATACTTGTATAGCTTTTCTCCCCGGGCCTTCACTGAAAATGGGTTCTTCTTGGCCCAGTGCACTTTCCCAGTAAACAAATGACAATAAATATGTCCTATTGATCTCTGCAGCATTACATCCTATCCTCTATCCCCTCTTCTGTCTCACTTCAACCTTCATTTTCCTTTCCCACTTTGTTTTACCCTCTGCTCTGTTCCAAGGGAATGGGGGAGTTTAACCTATTTGTGCTGCACCCCTCCTAGCTGACCAGTCTCCCCTGTCAGTAGTCTTCAGGATGGTGGGTTGGAGGTAGTTTAAGGATACACGCTTGTACATCCATCTATATCCCTGAACACACACAAGCTTGAGGTCATGCATCAGACCTACGACCTAGGGAAGGGAAAGCTGTGGCACCCCAGCTGGACATCAGCTGTGACAACCCATATGCCAGAAGTACTTCAATGATCGGTAGGGCATGTACTCTTTAAGTTCTTACCCAACTGTACTTGGTCACCGGCTCTGCTTTTGAGAGAGTATGCTGTCTCGTTCTAGGCAGCAGACATCCATCTTTGGCTCTAATCTATCCATTCCCACAGGATTTCCTTGGTTCCTGATCCTATTTCGTTCTATCCTGTTGGGGCAACCAGTCTCTAAAAGACTTGCAGCCTGTCCTTGTTAAGGACCTCCTATCAGCTTCAGAGTCCTGTCCAGGGCACTGCACTGGAGTGATTTGCCAGGAGCACAGGTGCAAAAGGAGGCACACTGACTCGCCACAGGAGTCACTAACAGAAGATGCATCTCATTCAGAGAGATTTTACAACCAAGAGGGAGGTCTTCAGAAGCCCCTTCACAAGAAGAGTCGGTATTTTTTTTGGAGCTTTTGTTACTGGCCCATCTACTTCTTGGGTGGTCCCTCTCATTAGTGAGAAAGTAGACTTGGTCTCAAGATGGGCATGGAAGGAACCAAATGTGACAGAGCCAGTTTTCCCCAAACCTGATAAGTTGCTAGTATCGCCAAAAGACTGTCCATACTGGAGCATGGGTCTGGCCTTGGAATCAATGGTGGTGGTAGTGGCCACCAAGAAGAAGCTGGCAGAAGAGAAGTTCACTGTCCTAACAGTGAGTGTCTGGCATTGGACAGATTGGAGAAAAGTAAATCTGTGCTTCAGCAACCTTAGTTAAGGGGTAAAACAAAAAAGGCGAACCAGGAACAACTGCAGACCACCGATTTATTTATTTAACCAAAATTGTACTAAGCGCTTTCACCCACACGCATCAGGGCATCTTCAGAGTACTGACAATCCTTGTGTTGAACTTCTTTTTAAATCCTTATGTAAATTAGATAATTGAACAATTAAACAATTAAACAAATTATTACCTATGCAGCTAAAAATTCTTAAAGGTACAATTGGCAAAAATGAACATAAACAGCCAGGACTTGTGCAAACTTGTTAATTTGTAAATGTAATAAAACCTTCTTGTCAAAAACTATGTATATGTAATACCAATAAATAAAAGTAAAAATACATATATAAATATCTAGATAATAGTATAAATCTAAATAATTATTAAATATAAACAATTGTTATACAATCCAGCATAAAATCATTCATTAAAAAATTTCCTAACACTAAAATTCATATTGTTGTACAAAATATTTAAAACATTAAATAATCAGATGTTAACCTAATACATACAAGATCAAATAAATTGAGACTTGTACTTTAGTATACTTGATATAGAAATATGTTCGTTAATACCAGGGCTAGAACTTGCATTTAGCCGTAATTGCCATAAACATTCTTTAGCCTCAAGTAAGGTGTTGTCATCACCACCTTTGTTATTACTGTAGTATACAATTCTGTCAATAACAAAGAATAAAAATCTCTTAAAATTCTGACATCTTAGACTATGCATATAAAGAGAACTAGTCTTTTTCTGTTTTTTAATGTCTCTAACATGTTCCACTATCCTTTCTCGAAGTTTCCTTATCGTTTTGCCAACACAGAAGGCTGGGCATGATGAACATATAGCTAGGTACACCACCATTTTTGTGTTGCAATTACAATGACCTGGGCATCTAATTGTTTTGCCAAAATTTTGTACCGCAACATATGGTCCATCATTAATAAATTTACAAGTATGGCATGCCCCACATTTGCTCATCGAAGATGTGTTGAACATATTCTTATTATTAACTGCCTCAAAATGTTCTTTATTAAAAGATTCCTGGCATTGTCTAGAAAAAGCTAGAGAACATTTTGTTGATATTGAAGACGATATGACAATGGTAACTATTGATGTTGTCAATCTATTCACAGTGATTCCTCATGACTTGGGTCTTGAAATGTTTGAGACAAGTTTGCTTATATATATATATATATGTAAATATAACGAGGTAGAAACAGGCGCCCGAGGGGCAGAGGGCAATCTCAAGTATCGTTTAGAGGCAGACAATGGCAAGCTCCTACACAAAAAGGTGGTGAGGATAGTTCGCAGCCATTCAAGAAAGCAAGCCCAATGACTTTCCCCTTAGCATGCCAAGCAAGGCTCAAATGGCAGCACCCTTAGGCGGAAAACTAGCATTATTTTCAAAAAATTGGCATATTGTCACAAAAGACAAATGGATCCTGGACATTATAAACAGAGGCTACAGATTCCATTTTCACACCGTTCCAAAAATAAGAAGTATGTCAAACCTGCCACAATCAAAGGGCAGAGGCACAAAGACAAATTTCAGATCTCATCGACATGAAAGCTATTCGAGGTACCTACTCACGAACAAGGTCAAGGTTTTTATTCCGGACTATTCCTGGTACCGAGGAAGGGCAAAGATTGTAGACTTATTTTGGACCTATCCATTCTAAACACATTTTTACTCCTACCAGAATTCAAGATGCTCACTTTACAGCAGCTTCTTCCCATGCTGGGCAAGGAGTCTTGGCTGGTAACATTGGACCTCAAGGAGGCATACCTGCATGTCCCAATCAGACAAAATTGCAGAAGGTGCCTCAGATTTCTGGCAGGTTCAACCCATTATCAATTCTCTGCATTGCCCTTTGGCTTATCTGCTGCCCCCAGAGTATTCACGAAATGCCTGGCGTCAGTAATTGCCTACTGCAGACTTCAAGGGATACAAATATACCCCTATTTGGACGACTGCCTGATCCAAGTGGACAGCAAGCACATACTTCTGAAACGTCTGGCTTATGCAATAATGTTGTTGAATTAACTGGGATACACAGTCAACAAAAAGAAATCAAGGCTAATACCCTCTCGGAAAATAATTTTCTTGGGTGCCAACTTGGACACAAACACCCAGAATGGCCTACCTCACGCCAGAGAAGCAGGGGCAACTAACTCAATACTTCAGAACACTAGCAAATTTCACCAGGCTGACTGCAAGGAAAATCCTGCAGGCTCTGGGATTCATGGCATCTTGCATCCTACTAATCCCATGTGCAAAGCTGCATATGAGGAAACTTCAATGGTACCTGAAAAACCTATGGTCTCAACACAGCCACAGTTTGGAAGCAATAATACCACTAATTCCATGTCTTCAAAAGGAATTTCTGTGGTGGGCTCAAGCATGCCAAACAAACACAGGTCTCCCATTCAGCAAGCCTCAAGCAAATCAAGTCATCACAACAGATGCCTCTGACTATACCTGGGGGGCGCACATGACGGATCGGTGCATTCAGGGCAAATGGTCCAAAAAAAAAAAAAAAAAGCACCTTCACATCAATCAAAAGGAAATGGTATCAGTAACCTTCTGCATCCAGGTCATCTATTGATAAGGACAGACAACACCACAGTAATGTGGTACATAAACAGGGAGGAACCCATTCATACCCCCTATGCAGGCTGGCCATGTCACTTTGGAACATGGCTCTGGACTTGCAAATCGAACTTCGAGCACAGTACTTGCCAGGCAAGGAAAACACGCTGGCAGACAACCTAAGCAAAAATATGACAGATCCACGCGAATGGAAGTTGCATCTTCAAGTTTTTACAGAGATCATTCAAGCATGGGGAAGGCCAGACATAGATCTCTTTGCCTCCCACAAAAATCACCAATTGACAAAATTCTGCTCAAGGATTTTTCATCCAAAGGCCTGGAGAGTGGACGCTCTCTCTTTCAGTTGGACAACAATGACGGTTTATGCCTTCCCACCTCTTCCTCTGCTGCCCAAAGTTCTATTAAAAACCAGAGCAGACAGACCAAAGATTATTCTCATTGCTCCAGACTGGCCAAGACAACACTGGTACCCACTCCTGAGGAGCCTGACGCATTCCCCACCATGGACCCTGCCTCTAATGCCTCCTCTTCTGACTCAGCACAGCTTCAAAACTCTTCACAGTCAGCTGAAAACACTCAATCTGGCCGCATGGAAGATTCCTTAACATCACAACAGACCCTACTCTCCAAGGAGGTGCAGGATGTCATTTTGGAGGCCAGAAGGCCGTCTACTAGAAAAGCTTACTCCGCAAAATGGAAACGGTTTTGTGCCTGGAATGAGAAAAAGGACCAGAATCCTGGAAAACTGAACTTACCTCAAATATTACAGTATCTAGCTGAGCTGCTAAGCAGTGGACTTTCATTCTCTTCCATCAAAATCCATGCCTCAGCCATTTCTGCAGAATACAACACTGATCCACCTTTATTCTCTCACCCCCTCTTAAGACAGTTCCTCAGAGGGGCTAAGAATATAAAACCCCCAAGGAAACAACCAATACCTGCTTGGGATCTCAATTTCATTCTAGAAAAGCTGACCTTGCCTCCTTTTGAGCCAGCTGGCTCAACAGATTTGCAATATTTGTCCTGGAAAACAGCTTTCCTTCTGGCTATTACCTCAGCTTGTAGGGTATCGGAACTACAAGCCCTCATGGCTGTGCAGCCTTTTATCATCTTCCATCAGGACAGAGTTACCTTACGAACCAACCCGTCCTTTATGCCAAAAGTGGTATCCAGGGTAGCTTTGAATCAGGCTATACACTTACCTACCTTTTATCCTAATCCTCAAAACAAAGGAGAGAGATTACTACATTCCTTGGACATCCACAGACAACTGCGTTATTTGGACAGAACAAAGCCTTTCAGAAAATCTGAACAGCTCTTTGTGTCCTTTGCTATAGGAGCTCAAGGGAAGCCAATTTCCAAACAGACAATCTCCAAATGGATAGCCTACTGTATGCGCTTTTGTTACACTTTTCATGGCAAAACCGTACCTGCAGGCATCGGATCTCACTCCACAAGGGCCACAGCTATCTCTGCAGCTTTCCTCAGAGGAGTTCCTACCAAAGATATTTTGGAAGCAGCCACTTGGAGTTCTGTGCATACCTTCTCCAAGCACTACCACCTACCATTATACTCCAAAACTAGAGCAGGCTTTGCCACTGCAGTCTTGCAGGGCATCCTGGCTCCTCCTAGTTCCACCTAGTGCCTACCACCCCTTTCTTAGCTTTGGGATTCTACCCATCTGTTATGACTGCAGCTGTATGCACGATGAACATAGTACAGTTTTGTACCTACCATAAATGTAGATGTTAGAGTGCTAATACAGCTGCAGTCCAGGTTTCCCTCCCTCCCTTCTTCCCCTCTTGGGACAGGCCTATTAGTGAACACCTCCTCATGCAACCTGATTGGGGTATTCATTTATGGTGTATTTGCTTGCAACTACTGCATTTTGATTATATGGCATTGCTTTATTACACACATTTATGTGTTTTCCTTCTGGGGGCACCTGACATCTGGGGCAAGTAAAACTGAAGAAAATGGCGTCGGCTGGTTCTTTTATACCCCTGTCGCACTGACGTCAGGGAAGAAACGACGACCACCGACGCCGGACCTAGACTTTGGAATTCGGCCGACCGAGGACCCGCCTGACGGCAGGAGAACCCATCTGTTATGACTGCAGCTGTATTAGCACTCGAACATCTACATTTATGGTAGGTACAAAACTGTACTTCCAATTGAACAAGGCGGTTTGGGATTACCAGATCTGAGGAAGTGTTTCAGAGCTACACAGTTGACTCCTGTACATAGCACAAGCAGAAACCTATAATTCAAAGTGGAAAGGGATGATGAGAGACTGGGATTATTTCGAAAGGGATGATGAGAGACTGGGATTTTGAATGCAAGTCTTTAAGGAAAATAACCAAAAAGCAGGAAATGTAACCAAACCAAGTAACAAAAATCCAGACCAAGAAGCAGAACAGCCAACGAGAGATTAGTAGAAGTCGAATCCTTTATTTCAGACACAGTAACACTGGCCTAGATGGCATTTCTGCTCCTTTACCCAGAATGGGTGCATCTGCAGTGTCTGAGTACTGACCTCATCGGCCAAAATAATAACCATGTAGAATATTATATTCATTAAGTAGCAGAAAATATTCTAAGAACTAAGTCAACAAGGGAATGGAGAAAGGAGATGCTGCTGATAGGGATGACTGCAACTGAGGATACAGACAAGAGGGGGCTGAAATTTATTCTAGAAGACTGGTAAAAGAACCAAAGTATAGGGAAGAAATAATTTAGGAAAGAAATTGAATGGGAAGAGGTTAAGAATATGTTTGGATTGCTGGCTAGAGATTGCCTTCCCTATCAAGGATTGATTTGAGATTATAGGCAACGAGAAATAGGGGGATCGTAAGCAAAACCCCAGCACTGATGGAGCTTTTAGTTGAGCCTAGAACAGAAGCTGCTGGTGAATGAATAAGTAGAGCAGACAGGCCTCTCAACTGTACAAATTTTCACAGAATGTCCAGATTTTTGCCTCATTTTTGGCCTGTTTCTCAAAAAATTGTGTTTTTTCTGGCAAATTAGCAATTCATTGAGGATAGAAGTCAGAAAATGGCATACATTTGAGATTTAGACTTCATATCCCTCAGAATATTCATGCTAATGCAAAACCTGTTCTAACAACAACTAAGTTTGTAAGAGCAATATTTAAACATTGTCCCTATTTTTGGGCATTTGACACCCCCCCCCCCCCAATTATTTATGGCTTTGTCCAGATTTCTTTCGCTAAGAGGTTGAGAGGTATGCTGATAGAATATTGCATAGTAACTACAGGAATCAATCAAAGGAGGTTAGAAAATATTGGGAAGAGAGATGGGATAAGACATTGACTAAGAAACAGTGGGGATATATGTATGTAAGCAACAAAGGCTGGATGGAAGATTTAGGATTTTTGCTTGTAAGTATTTATGTACTACTTTGGAGTCTACTTGGGGAATAAGTGTTTTCCTCTGGTAGACAGCAGCTCTTGGAGGTGTGATGGGGAAGAAAGCGGTAACTGCGAACATTGTTTCTGGGAGTGTAATGATTTGGCAGACTTTACAGATTCCCTGCAGACTGCTCTGTCAGAGGTACTGGGTGAGCAAATTAGTTTAAGGAAGTGATTTTTATGTTTGAGTTCTGATACATAATCAGAATTGCCTTGTCATAGTAAGGCCTTGCTGAGTCCAATTATGGTGGCTGCCTAAAAAGCAGTTACTAGGAATGGGAAATCAAAGTGTAAATAAGAAGTTATGTACTCAACGTAACGTTCCATCCGAGTACATAAACTTCATTTGTTAGCAACCTGTGGGTATCTGATCTGACTTTGGATCCGAGCCGGCAGTTTTCAACAGCTAAGATCCGAGTTCCTAGCTCCTCCCTCTACCCATAAACCCCTGCCAACCCTGACTGACCTCAGATCAAGTTTGCCCCCAAGCAGCAACTGCTACAGATTTACCAATTTCAAAGGTCATCTCTGAAGACAGTAAATGTGAAAAATCGAAGGTCCAGGGGAAGGAGGGGGGGGATGGTTGCTGACAAATGAAGTTTATCTACTCAGATGGAACGTTATGGTGAGTACATAACATCTTAATCTGAAGTAGTTAACTTCATTTGTGCAGCAACCTGTGGGACAGAGTCCCCAGCTACCTGAATCTTGGGCGGCCATCATGGAAGGATGTTCCGGAGCACTGCAGAGCCAAAGGATGCTCTCCCTCTGGGGATAATATCCAGCTTATAATGGTTGATAAAGGTATGAGATGAGGCCCAAGTGGCAGCCGAGCAAATACCACCTAAGTATACCCTAGATCTAAAAGCAGCAGAGGTAGACACAGATCGGGTAGAGTGGGCATGGACTCCCTGAGGTGCGGGCCTACCAGAACTTTCATAAGCCAAAGAATACATTGTGAGATCCATCGAGACAACGTAACTTTGGATACCGATTTACCCAAATTCATTTTGGCAAAGGAGACTAACAACTGGTCGGATTGCCTATGACCAGATGTCCTGTGAATATAGAATCGAAGTTGTCTATGCACATCCAAAGAGTGTAGTTTGTATTCTCCTTTGTTGTGATAGTTGGGAAAGAAGATTGGCAGATTAATGGACTGGTTGATATTTGATTCGGAAGCAACCTTAGGGAGATAGGAGGGATTGGTCCTGAGGTAGACTCTATCCTTGTGGAAGGTTAGATACAGGGGTTTGACACACAGGGCCCGAATTTCAGAAACTCTTCTAGCAGAGGTGGTGGAGACGAGAAAGGCCGTCTTCCAAGACAAATACTTGAGATCCACTGAAGCTGCAGGCTCAAAGGGGGGAGCTGTCAAAGCCTGAAGCACTAACGACAAATCCCATGGAGGTGCCACTAACTTTACCGGAGGACTGAGCAGGAAGGTGCCCTTCAGGAAGGTCTTGCACAGCCTTGAAGTAATCAAGGGATGCAGATCATGTCCGACATGGTAATGAGAGAGAGCTGCTAATTGAACCTTGACAGTGGAACAGCTAGCTCCCTGGTGAAATAATCCTGATAAGAAGTCTAGCACCGCAGGTAAAGGAGCTGTGAAGGGATCCAAGTTTTGACGTTCTGCCTAGATAGAGAAACGTCTCCATTTGCTACTGTAAACCTTTCTAGTAGAAGGCTTGTGGGCTGCAACTAGAATAGCTTTGACTGGGGAAGAGATGCCGGGAGTCCTGGCTAGGAGTGGAACTGGAGCAGCCAAGCTGTGAGCTTGAGGCTGTCCAGGTTCAGGGTCGGGAGACCCAGAGGGTGGGAGATCAGATCCGGGAGGGGATCTAGAATCCAAGGAGGATTCACCAGATGAGACAAAAGGTAAGGAAACCAGGTTTGACGAGGCCAGAATGGGGCAATGAGGATAATCCTGGTCCCCAAACTGACTGGCTTTCTGTAGAAACTTTAGCATCAGGGGGAGAGGTGGATAAGCATAAAGCAGACCGGGAGGCCAAGCATGCACCAGAGCATCTCTCTGAGATTCCCCGACTTGGGGAATTAAAGCAAAATAGCTGTTGCATTTGGTGTTTGAGGGAGAGGCGAAAAGATAGCAACAGGGCTGCCCCCATTTGGCAAAAATCTGATTTGCTACATGCGGATTGAGAGACCACTCGTAAGGGGAAAGGATGGTGCGACTGAGTTTGTCCGCCAGGATGTTGGACCGTCCCGGAATGTGCGTTGCAATGAGAAAATGGTTGGTGGAGATTGCCCATTTGCACACTCACATGGCCTCTCGTCAGAGTGGGTAAGACCTGGATGTTCATCGTGCATACAGCTGCAGCAATCACAGATGTGTTCTCTGCCGTCAGGCGGGTCCTCGGTCAGCCGAATTCCAAAGTCTAGGTCCGGCGTCGGTTGTTGTTGCTGCTTTCTTTCCTGACGTCAGTGCGACAGGGGTATATAAGACACAGCCTACGCCATTTTCTCCAGTCTTTTTTGCCGCGCGGTGCCCGAAGCAGAAGCAGTTCGCAAGTGCCGGTCGGCCAGCTCCTGAATTTACGAAAAATTGGAAACCGAAGTCTTCTTTAAAGCTCAGTACCCCGTTGGGGAAACTTTGCTTGCCTCAGACCGATGTCAGACAAAGTTAACAATTGTATTTCTTGTGGGAAGCAAATAGGTTCATAGGTTTATACTAGGCTATCTGCCCTAAGGCATTTATAAGCCTAGCCCAAACTTTTGTGGCTTACGCCACCCCTTATATGAAAAAATACTGTGCCCATTAGTTTGTTTTGCCTCTGTCTAGCAGTGACACAGAGATGATTCCCGGGATAATACCGCATAAGGATTTCCATTCCCTCTGCATACCTTGTTTAGGCCCAGACCACGACGTCTTGGGCTGTCGCTTTTGCGCTACTTTCAATAAACGCACTATTAAGCGTCGGGCGGAGTTCGCCCAAAACTATTTTGGTAAAGCCTTTGATTATAAAATGTCGTCGGAGACTCAGACTACTGTTTTGTGCAAAAAACACAAGGACCGACACGTGAGGTCCGCAGTCTCCACTGACACCATGCCAAAACCGGCTGCACGTGGTCCGGTTCTCAGCGAGATGCCTATGCAGTCCCTGACTACCGATGACACTTCCTTGGCGGTGTCTTCTGTAGCCGAGACCACAGGTACCTCGGCCCTTACTCAGACTACAACCACCGAAGCCACTGTGAGTGCTGAGCCTCCTAATGTGGACAGGTCCACTTCCACCCAGGATGTCTTTAGACCCTCATCTTCCTTTTCCATTAAGGCCTTTAAGTCCAAATCAGCCATGCATCCCAAGAGGCCTGTTGCACAGGGCCCATCTCCAGGCCCCGTGCCTAAAATGCAGATGCTTAAAATGGCTGAGGATTTAATTACTCTTATCAGGGGTTCCCAACCCCCTCCAGACAAGAGACCCAGAGTGGAGGAAGATTCTCCCTCTTCTGAACAGGGCTCCATTTTCTCAGAACATTCTGATGTAGAGGAACACTCGTACTCCCCTTTTGAAGATTCTGATGCAGAACAGTCCATTCCTTCTGTATCTCCCCCAGAGGATTTTTCTTTTGGGGAAACTTTGCACACCTTGAGGCAACATTTCCATTGGGAAGGCCAAGACTTTTCTGATTCCAAGAAAAGGCTTAGGGAATTTCTTTTGTTACCTCAACACAGACCTCTGGCGATACCTCCTGTCTTGGACATACTTGATGATGTTTACTCGGAGGCTTGTCTTAATCCGGATTCCCTGCCTCCTGCCCCAGTCAAACCTGATAGGTACTACAGAGTTCCTACCTCTCACCAATTTCTTTTCAAAAGCCATAATGCTGACCCTGAAACCATTTCTCAAGGCCCTAAGGGAATGAAGGCCTCTACTGACAAGAATCCACTACCTTCCGAAAGAGAATCTAGATCCTTAGAAAGGTGGGGAAAAAAGGTATATACCTCGGCCACCCTAGCCATGAGGGCCTTAAATTGTCAGTTCCATATGCTTAAATATCAGCAGTTTCTGTTGTCACAATTAAGAAATAAAATGTCCCAACCTGAACAACCAGATTTGAAGGAATTGCAGGATATGATGCATAGTGCAGAACAAGTGGGTAAACACACCTTACAATGTGGCTATGATGCCTTAGAGGCCTCAAGTAGAGCTGCTGTTACAGGATCAGTCATTCGTAGACATGCCTGGCTTAGGGAACAAAGCTTGCCTGATCATGTTAAAGCTAAACTACTAGATGCTCCTTTACAAAAGGATGTACTATGCTGAGGAGATACTACGGAAAATGGAAGAAAAAGCTAAATCTATGCAAACTGTCAAGGCTTTTCTACAGGTACAACCACCTTGTTTTAGCGCTAACTCAGTACTTCAAAATACTAGCAAATTGTACCAGGCTCACTGCAAGGAAAATCCTGCAGGCTCTGGGATTCATGGCATCTTGCATTCTTTTAATCCCATGTGCAAAGTTGCACATGAGGAAACTTCAGTGGTACCTAAAAAACCTATGGTCTCAACACAGCCACAGTTTGGAAACAATAATACCAATAATTCCATGTTTGCAAAAGGAATTTCTATGGTGGGCCCAAGCATGTCAAACAAACACAGGTCTTCCATTCTGCAAGCCTCAAGCAAATCAAGTCATCACAACAGACACCTCAGACTACGCCTGGGGGGCGCACATGACAGACAGGTGCATTCAGGGCAAATGGTCCCAAAAGGAAAAGCACCTTCACATCAATCAAAAAGAAATGCTAGCAGTGATAAATGCAATTACAGCTTTCAAGGACCTCCTGCATCCAGGGCAATTATTGATAAGAACAGACAACACCACAGTAATGTGGTACATAAACAAGGTGGAACCCATTCATACCCCTTGTGCAGACTAGCCATGTCACTTTGGAACTTGGCTCTGGAATGGCAAATCGAACTTCAAGCACAGTACTTGCCAGGTTTGGAAAACACACTGGCAGACAATCTAAGCAGGATTATGACAGACCCACACGAATGGAAGTTGCATCCTCAAGTGTTTACAAAGATAATCCAAGCGTGGGGAAGGCCAGACATAGATCTCTTTGCCTCCCACAGGAATCATCATTTGGAAAAGTTCTGTTCAAGGACCTTTCATCCAAAGGCCTGGAGAGTGGACGCCCTTTCTTTCAGTTGGGCAGCATGGACAGTTTACGCTTTCCCACCTTTGCCTCTTCTGCCCAAGGTGCTCTTGAAAGCAAGAGCAGACAGACCAAAGATGATACTGATTGCTCCAGACTGGCCAAGACAACACTGGTACCCTCTCCTGAAGAGCCTAACGCATACTCCTCCCTGGTCCCTACCTCTAATGCCTCTTCTACTGACTCAGCACAACTACAAAACTCTTCACAGCCAGCTGAAAACACTCAATCTCGCTGCATGGAAAATTCCTTACCACAACAGACCCTACTCTCCAAAGAGGTGCAGGATGTCAGTTTGGAGGCCAGAAGGCCATCTACTAGAAAGGCTTACTCTGCAAAATGGAAACTGTTTTGCTCTTGGAATGAGAAAAAAGGCCAGGATCCCAGAAAACTGAATTTGCCTCAGATATTACAGTATCTAGCTAAGCTGTTGAACAGTGGACTTGAATTTTCCTCCATAAAAATTCATGCCTCTGCCATTTCTGCAGAATACAACACTGATCCACCTTTATTCTCACCCACTCTTAAGACAGTTCCTCAGAGGGGCAATAAGACCTCCTAGGAAACGACCAATACCAGCCTGGGATCTTAATTATATACTAGAAAAATTAACATTACCTCCCTTTGAACCAGCTGCCTCAACAGAGTTGCAATATTTGTCCTGGAAAACCGCTTTCTTTCTGGCCATTACCTCAGCTCGTAGGGTTTCGGAACTACAAGCCGTCATGGCTGTGCAGCCCTTTCTCATCTTCCATCAGGACAGGGTTTCCCTTCGAACCAACCCGTCATTTATGCCTAAAGTGGTATCCAGGGTAGCTTTAAATCAAGCCATACACTTAACTACCTTTTACCCCAATCCTCAAAATAAAGGGGAAAGGCTGCTACACTCTTTAGACATCCATAGACAGCTACGTTATTATTTGGACAGAACAAAGTCTTTCAGGAAATCAGATCAACTTTGTGTCCTATGCTGTAGGAGCTCAAGGGAAGCCAGTTACCAAACAGACAATTTCAAAATGGATAGGCCCCTGCATACAGTTTTGTTACTCCTTTCATGGAAAATCTGTCCCTACAGGCATCAGATCCCACTCCACCAGTGCCACAGTTACCTCTACAGCCTTCCTCAGAGGAGTTCCTACCATATTTTGGAGGCAGCCACTTGGAGTTCTGTGCATATCTTCACCGAGCACTACCACATACCTTTATACTCCAAGACTAGAGCAGGCTTTGCCACTGCTGTGTTGCAGGGCATCCTGGCTCATCCCAGTTCCACCTCGTGCCTACCACCCTGTGCGTAGCTTTGGGATTCTAACCATCTGTGATTACTGCAGCTGTATGCACGATGAACATAGTACAGGTTTGTACCTACCATAAATGTAGATGTTAGAGTGCTAATACAGCTGCAGTACAGGTTTCCCTCCCTCCTTCCCCTCTTGGTAAAGGCCTAGGGGCTAACCCCTCCTCATACAACCTGATTGGGTTATCCTTCTATGGTATATTTGCTTGCAGCTACTGATTTTTGATTATATTGCATTGCATGACTATATATATAATTTATGTATTGCCTTCCTTCTGGGGGCACCTGACATCTGGGGCAAGAAAGACTGAAGAAAATGGCGTCGGCTGTGTCTTGCATACCACTGTCGCACTGACGTCAGGAAAGAAAGCGACAACAACCGACGCCGGACCTAGACTTTGGAATTCAGCCGACCGAGGACCCGCCTGACGGCAGAGAACCCATCTGTGATTACTGCAGCTGTATTAGCACTCTAACATCTACATTTATGGTAGGTACAAAACTGTACTTTCCCCCTTTTGTTGATGTACGAGACAACCGACATGTCCGTCTGGATCGCAATTGTCCCTACAGGAAGAAGATCCTGAAGTGCTTGCAACGCTAACAGCGCTGCCCTCATCTCTAGGACATTGATATGCAAAGAGGTCTCCGTATCGTTCCACTTGCCTTGGACAGTCCTGCCCGAAGAGTGCCCCCCCACCTGAGGCGAGAGGCATCCGTGGTCACCGTGGCCAGGGGAGGGGCCATAGAGAAGGGGCATCCCGTGTGGAGATCCGGAGATTGCAGCCACCACACGAGAGCCTTCTTGCAAGCCCTGCTGAGGAAAATGGGATGACTCGGTGGGTAGTGAAGAAAAGACCACTGGACTTGGAGGGTCGATTGTAAGACCCTCATGTTCAGACGTGCCATGGGTAAAAAGTTGATTGCCGCTGCCATTGAGCCTAGAGCCCTCAGGACCAATTCCGCCGGAGATGAAGATAGAATGGCCCGCACATGAAACCTCAGGGTTCGAAGTCTCTCTGGGGTTAAGAAGGCTACAAGATTGATTGTTTAACCTGGCCTTGATGAAATCTATTACTCTGGTCTCGGTGAGAGCAGATTTGTCCATATTTATTGTGATCCCTAGCCAGGGAGCAAGGTGAAGAATATAATCCGTGGCTGCACAGAGTAGATGCCTTGTCGAGGGGATCAGGAGCCAGTCGTCCAGGTACGGGAGAACCTTTATTCCCTGGAGCCTCAGGTGGGCTGCTATCACTGCTAACACTTGGTAAACACCCTGGGGACTGAGGTGAGACCAAAGGGGAGAGCCATGAATTGGTAATAACTGGCCCCTAGCCGGAAGCGGAGAAACCTCCTGGATCGTCTGTCCATTTGAATATGATAGTACGCATCCTTGAGGTCTGTCGAGCACATCCAATCGTTCTCCCGTAATAGGGGGAGAATAGATTGAAGAGTGACCATCCGGAACTTTTCTTTGGTTACTGAAAGGTTCCAAAGGGAGAGATCGAGGATTGGTCTCAAGTCCCCCGTCTTTTTTGGCACCAAAAAGAACCTGGAGTAATAACCCGATCTGAGCTGGTCTGGGGGGACGTGTTGGATGGCTCTTTTTTCTAGGAGCTACTGGATTTCCGCAGCTGCGACCTCCCTCTGATCGGGTAGGACATTGGGGAGGTGTTTGGGGAAGAGAAGAGGGCAAGAGAAGGGGATCTGGTAACATCTGTATATGATACGAAGCACCCAGCTGTCTTTCGTGTTGGACTCCCAAGCTGCCAGGTGCCTCGAGAAACTCCCCGCGACTGCCTCCAGAGTGGGCAGTTGGGCAATCCTTCGGGGCTGTTGCGTGGGCCGGTCAGAGAAAGGTTCTGTGGACCCAAAGTTCTTCGGGCCCCCTCTGCCTCTAGGGTGGCGTCCTCCTTGTCCTCCTCAGCCGCGGAAGGACTGGGGGTCTGGAGCGGACTGGGACTGTTCCGACTTCGGGAACCACATCATCTTCTGTCCCTTTTGGTTCTTGGAGAAGGACCTCTGGGGATCAGAGAAGCGGACTCCGGCAGACTATGTCTTCCCGTCCTTTTCGCTCTGGACCAAGGTGTCGCGAACGGTCTTCTCACATAGGGCAGAACCATCAAAAGGGGCATTTGCAAAATATGCTTTGAAGGGTTCCGCGAAATCACAATGCCGGAGCCAGGTCTGACGCCTCATGATGAGACCTGCTCCGCTGGCTCAAGCGGCTCCTTCCGTGGCATGGGATAGTAGCTGCATAGAGGTATTGGAAATGGACCTAAAAGTGGCCATACGGGTGGAGTACAACTGTTTGTCTTCCGCCGACACGGACTCCGGGGGCGACACAGCGTATTCCTTAATAAGATCCCGCTGCAGCCGAAGAACGTGTGCCATGTAGTTCAGTGACCGCACCGAGAAGGACGCTGAACTAAACACCCGCTTCCCTAAGCAGTCCATCGCTTGGGACTCCTTGCCCGGGGGATGGACCGAGGGGCGCTCCTGAGCTAGTTTCCTCTTAGTGGCCACCGCCATAAACATGGCATCTACGGGGGGACCCTTGCTCCAATGGGGCCTGTTGGCAGGGGGACTGAGGATCCTGTCTGGGTGCATCGGGACTGGGTCCACAGTGTCCGGCTCCTTCCACTCCCTGGTGGTAATCAGGTCCACCAGGGGTTCGGCTGGAGGGGGGCACCCAAGAGGTAGAAGGGCCTGCTTCAAATGCCTCCAGGAACTCGGATTCCTCAGAGGCCAGCTTTGGGGCAGACCCACCCCCCTCTGATCCTGAGCATTTCCATGATGTCTCCAAAGGAGACATCCTCGGGGGGTGACTTTGGGGAGCCTTCCCCCTCCTCCAAACTCCAAATCAGTGTCTTCAGTCAAGGACTCAGGAGAGTCCAAGTGACTCCTCTTGCACTTCTGCTTGTGGGGGCTGTCCGAGGAGGCCTCACCAGCAACATCCTGTTCCAAGGGAATGACCTGGGACAGTGAAGCAGGCTGTCCCTGGGGCTGGGTGATGGAAGTCAGACCCAACAGAGGAGTGCGGGGTGGAGCTCTGGCAAGGACCGGGGGCCTAGAAGCAGTTGACAGAGCCCTCTCCACCATGTCGAACGCCGTGGGAGAGCCACTCTCTCTGTCATCCGAGAGCGGGCCCTCACTCGGATCAGACAGGCGGATCGGGGCCGACACCGAAGCAATCGGATCAGACGGCCCAGTATGCTCCGACTTGGATGGCGCCGAAGGCATACTGAAACCCTTGGAACCGAAGCTCAGCCCTCTGCTCAGAGAGCTCGGATCCGACAAAAACGGACCGGACAGACTCGAGGGAAGAGTCGGCACCGAAGTACCCGAGACTGTCGGCGCCGACTCGCCCCCGGTACCAAGGCTGCCCGGCTCCAAAGGATCCTAACCCGGGAAGCGGGACGGAGAAGGAGCTATCGGTGCAAGGAAAGGGGTCGAGCTCCCCCCCGGAGGGTGGGAGGCAGGAGCACTCCCATCTGCAGTTGGGCCTGGAGGAATCTTCGCATCATCCGGTTCAAATCTGCGTCGGAAACGCTGCGAGTAGATCTCTATGAAGCCACCGAGGCGGGATGTGAGTGCTGCCTCTGACCTCGAAGGAGATCTGGTCTCCTCCTCAGGGCCCGGTGAAAAACAGGGGGACCGGATCCCAGAAGGAGGAGACCGGGAAGCCTTGGAGGGAGAAGACTGCTTAGCCGGGGGAGCCGAAGCAGAGGCCTCGGCCCTCTGCTTGTGGTGCTTCTCCCTTCTGTTTTTCCTGGCCTCCCTCTCCTCTGGGCCTACAGCGGGAGGTTGAGTCCCGGCCGGGGGGAGAGAGGCAGGAGTGGCCGCCGCCGAAGCCGTGGTGGTAGCCATGGTAGGACCGAAGCCGAATCTGAGGAAAAAAAAACCCGCTGGGATCAGCTTGGATCTCTGGTCCTCAAGTGCCCTGGGGTTGAACGTCGCGCAGATGGAACACCCAGAGGTAAGGTGTCCAACCCCAAGGCACAGAACACACAGAGTGTGGCCATCAGCCGGTGAAAGCTTATTGCCACACTCGGTGCACTTGGAAAAGATAGGTTTTGGGGCCTCCATCATTTTAAACTAAGGAGGACATGCACGCTAGGCCCCAACACATGCACACAGACCCTAACGAACTGGTGAGGGAGGGAAAAAAATTATAACTAAAGAGTAGTTTAAACTAAGGTCAACAGGTAAAGGGTCTAAACACACAGCACTCACGCTAAAGATGGAGATAAAACAGAAAAATTTTCTAACTTACTCAAGAAAATCGCTAAGCACGGAGCTCGAAAATCCAGCTGCTGTCAATAAGCGCTGCAAACTAGATCTGAGGTCAGTCAGGGTTGGCAGGGGATTATGGGGTAGATGGAGGAGCTAGGAGCTCCGATCTAAGCTGTTGAAAACTGCCGGCTCGGATCCGTAGTCTGATCCGATACCCACAGGTTGCTGCACAAATGAAGTTAACTATTTCAGTTCCAACTTTACTAGAAGTCGCAAATTTAGTAAGAGGTAAAACAGCTGAAATTGGGATCTTTAGAAAAGGGCAAGAGCAAATTACATAGGAACAATGGGAGTTGTGGAAGCCATACATGCTGAAGAGAAACGAGGTTTAAAAGGCAGAATTTGAGCTATGTAATGATTTGACTGACAGTGACTGGATAGATTATAAGCCATGTATAATGTTTGCAACTACAATTATCTGTATGGTTTCTTTTAATTTCTACAAGTGTATGATTGCCGATGTCCTACGTAATCATTTAGTAATGTTCCTTTTTTAAAAGAAAAAGCGCTTTTTTTGGAGATGTTTAGCTAACATTATTTCTGCTCTTAATACATGATGGATTGATGGTTTTAGAATGTATTTGTATGCTTTACTTCATTTATTGGTATGCACTTTTGTCCTGTGTTAAGTATATTTATACCCATCGCTAGTAAGGTTTGGTTTTATTGGCCTGAAATTGTTTATTAAAACGACTTCAAATGTAAATGTCATGGGCAATCAGAATCGCCATATAGCTGAAACACCTGATGTTCATAAGGGTCATTTGCATATATCCCATGCGCCTCTGTTACAGGAGGTTTGGGAGGTCACTCATTGGAAGTTCTGGCTTGGCTGGAGTTTTCATTTATTTTTTTCTGATTAATTTGTAGAGTGTGGGATTCCTATTTCCCCACCCCAAATTTTAATGCAGAGGGGTGTCTAGATACCATGTGACTTGTGCACTGTTTGGACATTGTAGTCTGGGAGTAGGTGGTTGACTGGTCTAAAGGGTTATGCATGGTATGGCCAAGTTGTTTCTTGCAACCTTAAATGGAAGATGGAATTGTGGTCTGGAGGCAGGTTTTGGGACCAAATGTAATACCCTGTGATTTTAACTGTGATATTGTTAGAAAAGTTGTATGTAAATGTTTTTGTTCAGACTTTTTTTTGGAGGGGGGGGAGGTTTGGAGTTTTGTATTTTAGTATATGCGGATTCTGGAAAGCTGTTTCTGTTATTGCGCTAAGTTGTCAAATGGATTTCTTTGGGTTTAGGATTAGAGTTAAGCTGGATAGTAGGAAGATCCTGATGATTTGAAGTTGGATTGTAAATGGACTGGGAAACCAGTTCAAGAGGAAAAGAATATTGACTGACCTACAGAAGTTGGCCATGCATTTTCTTTTATTACAATAAATTCTTCTGATTGTGGCAGAGGTTCAATTCCAGAATGTTAGTTTTATTTTTGCTCAACTGGTTTTCCAAGAGCAAATTGAGAGTGGGTTGTGGGGGGTTGGCAATCCTGCCACACATCCGGGATTATAGTTTAAATGGTTGAGGACATGAGCAGGAGATGTATGGTGCTGGTAGCATTTAAGGGGATAAAATGATAAAACAAAATGATCATTTTCATCAATTGGCTAAGCTTCTGGTATCATTCTAAGGGGATCCGGTGTCTGTCTGCCTGGGATGACATGATAGACAAGCCTCGCTGTTTTGCCAGAGATGGGTTGCACCTGTCACCCTAGGTTTTCGAATACTGGCCAAGGCTCTTGCTGGTCCCCATAGTGCCGTTTTTAGGCAAGGCTCAAAGGGCAAACCAACCTCTGTAACCAGCACAGGTAACCAAAAACTACGGATAATGCTCCTCAACGCCAGAAGTCTCAACCTCAAAATGCACACACTTGAGGCTCTCCTCAGCATGGAGAAAATAGATGTTTGTGCAGTGACGGAAACCTGGTTCAAGGCTCAAGAGAGCACCCCAGCACTGCCAGGTTACAATTCATATCATACCTTCTGGCCTCAGTTACCGGATCGCAGTACTAAGGGTGGAGGTGTATCCATATTCATCAAGGATACCCATATCTCCAGGTTAGTAGTGCAGCATGATGCCCCAGAGATGATCCATGCGCAACTATCAGCAGGCAAAACCACATTTCAAGTCGTAGCCGGTTGTAGATCACCCGCCATGTCCCAAGATGCTCACTCTGCATTCCTTGACACATTGGAAAATATTAAGGTCCTACCCAACACCATAATCTTGGGTGATTTCAACTACCTTGGTATCGACTGGGCAAACTACCAATGTTCCAACTCCTATGCTCAGCGATTCATAGAATTTATAAATTCAAATGCCCTTGAACAAGTGTGTTCCCCCACTAAAGGGGACAACATATTGGATTTAATCATCACAAATATGGGCGCCCATTGTACCACACTCGTTATCACTCCATCCTTGGTCAGATCCAACCACAAACTGATAACCCTGGACATCCTCACCCCTCCACCTCCCCCAGTCAAAAAACCATAGTCAAAAACCTTTCCAAAGCAAGCTTCAAACTACTTGCATCCGAAGTGGAAAGCTTCACTATTCCCTTGCAGAAGGATAATGATATCCAGGATGCGGAAACCTACACCAAGGCACTCTATATGCATCTTCAGGATTGCATGGACCGTGCTATCCCAAATAAAACCAAGACTCCTTCTTCAAGCAAGAAGAAACCAGTCTGGTGGACACCGGCCATAAGCCAACTTTACAATAAAAGGAGGAGACTTATACAAAAGGACAAATCTCAAGTAGAAAAATCATCCCTGATCAGCATTAGTAAGAAATTGAGGGCCCTCCTCAAGTCAACTAAAGCTAATTTTGAAAAGAAAGTTGCCAAGGATAACCATAAGGCCTTCTATGGCTACATCAGAAACCTAAATGGCAACGCTCTGGTCTGTTCTGAGCTAGTACAAAATGGAACAAAATACACTGACCCTTCTAACATTGCCAACATCTTGGCTGACAGGTTCAGTGCAAATTTTTCTCCCCACCTTCACCACCTACAGGGCTTATTACCATTCCAGGGGATTGTGCAAATCCAATTATTACTATACGTTGGTTAACAAGGCTCTATCTAAAGCTAAAAACAGTCTCCATGGGACCAGATGGTGTCCCAGGCTGTGTCATACGTGAGCTCCAAAAGGAATTAACACCACATCTTAATACCCTGTTCAGTCTCAGCCTCTCCACAGGATGTGCCCATAGAATGGCGCATGGCAATGGTGGTCCCGCTACACAAGGGTGGGGCCACAACTGACCCTGGGAACTACCGACCAGTAAGCCTGACCAGTCTGATCTGTAAGGCTATGGAGCGAATCATTATGGAACTCATAAATGGAGAGATTGGGAACCTTCAGTCGCTGGACCCCACACAGTTCGGCTTCAAGGGCAGATCATGCCTTCTGAACCTGGTGTATTTCTTTGAGACAGTTACTCAGGCTATAGATAAGGGAAAGGAGGTACACACGGCTTACCTTGACCTTGCTAAAGCATTTGACACCATTCCCCATTCAGGTATCATTGATAAGCTCACCAGCCTGGGCATAAACTCTTATGTCACAAGATGGATCGCAAACTGGCTCTCGGACAGATCCCCATAAAGTAAGAGTAGTGGGATCTTTGTCCAAATCCAGACCAGTAATGAGTTGTGTGCCTCAGGTCTCTGTCGTGGGGCCCCTCCTGTTTGGCATATACTTCTCAGAAGTATAGGCAAGCACGGAAGGGCTGTGGCTGACTAAGTTTGCGGATGACTGCAAACTGGGTGCTATAATAGTCTTCTGCTGACATGGAGATCCTCCAGAAGGGCCTAAATGAGACTTATGCATTGTGTCAAAGCCATGGTCTCAAGCTAAATGCAAAGTAATGCATAGTAATCCCCTTTGGAAAAAACAGAGTACCCGCAAACTACAACATAGGAGGTAATCCCCTGAAATCTGAAGAAGAAATCAGGGATCTAGGGTCCTAAGTAGATAGTCAGCTTTCCTTTGATAACCATGTTGCCAAAGTGGTTAGAAAATCCTTCTATGTGACCCATCTGATCACAAAGGGGTTCGCATCAAGATCTAAGGATGTAATGGTGCCCCCTCTACTCTTCCCTCATCAGACCCATTAATGAGTACAATGCACCAATTGGAATGATTCTGGCTAGACATCCCCAGCATCTGGAGAGACCACAGAGGTACCTAACCAAGAGGATTACTGCCCTCAAACAGTTGCCCTATGCAGCACGATTGAAAAAGCTAAGACTGTTCTCTGTTGCGTACCACTTTCTCAGAGACTGTCTAATGTACAGAGCCATGTCCAACCCAGAATTGTTGAACTTTCTCCATCTTAGCAAAACCAAATCTACTCGAGCTACACGCTCTAGGGATGTAAACCTAAACACAGCAATGAATAGAACATGCTGGAGGGATAGATTCCCTTCGCAGAGACTTTCCTTACTATGGAACAGGGTCCTGATCTACATAAGACAGAGCCCCTCACTATTCCTCTTCAAGAGGAACCTTGAGTGGATGGGTAACAAAGTTCACACCGGGGATCATACCAACAGCATTACTAGATAGGGGCCAAGGGTACTAGCTGCTAATACAAGGGTCTAGGGAACTACTAAAGGGGTGGTGAATACCGCACAACATGGCTGGGCTAATATATGCCTTCGGGCAGATAGACCAATACCAACGTATGAACCTATAAAAATACACTTTGGTGTCTTTCTTGATCCCCATGAATCGAGGTGGAATGAGCTTGATTACTTTGAGAGTTGGCCAGTTATTTGGTGGGTATATTAATTGGGAGTGGGTTTTTTTTTTGTGATAAGTTAGGGATGTCTGCTGTGGTCTGTGGGCAGTGTAGATTCCCAGGAAGGGGTAAGGCCTTTGGTAGGTTTTAGTTGTATGGGGTTAATGGATGTAGTCTGAGAGATTCTGGTGAGGGTGGGGTAATTTGATGTTTTGAGGAGCCCCCGTGTAATTAAAAGAAATAAGCATAGATAGGTTTAGTTTGAGGTCTCTGAATCCTGTTTCTTGTCTTCTTGGATCACTTCCTATTGTAATTTCAGATGCATTGTGATACTATGCTGAAAAGTAGACATTGTACTGGTGCAAACTCCTCCTTGAATAATGAACAGTTTGGTGTCTGGTTTGTTAATAAGATTGAAAAGTTGCCTAAGGAGTGGGATAGATCTGACACAAGCAGCAGCATGTGGGATATATTTAAGGTGCAACTAAAACAGTAGAATATGTGTAAGACTAATGAAATAGCCTGAGCTAGGGAGTTCGTCAGGTTTTGGATTATAAGGTTAAATTGAAAGGGGGGAACCCTTGTTAAAGTAAGAGATGAGCGGCATTTTAGGGGAAGATTTTAGACTTTCTCTTGGGAGAATTGTACTTTAAAAAGGGGGTATTTAGGACAGTATTTTACAGATTCAATTAAGGCACAGAAGTAATTAGCTCTGAGGTTTGAGGGAGCTTGTCGGTAAGTTAAATCACCAGTTTACTTGGGAATTTGAGAGGCCTGTAGGAGGGCTGTACATGGTAATTGCATGACAAAATGGTGTCTGTTCTGAAACTGGTTTTAAAGGTAGGAGAAATGTCTCAGTGAAAAGAAGTTGTTCTAGCTGTACATTTCAAGGACTACAACAATCCAGCTTCACCAGGAACGTACAGGCCCATTTCCATTTTGAGTTTGGACTGAAAGATTTTTGTAACTTGTTAATAGAATAGCCTCTTTGAAGAACTTAATCCATCCAGATCAACTGGACTTCTGCACAGGGTAGGGTAATGTTTTGAAATCACAGTCTTTAAATGCATAGTATAAGAGGAGTCCAGTTGCTCTGGTTATATGCTGAAAAGACATCTGGTAGTGGACCTTGCTTGTTTTTTGTTCTGAAGAAGTACAACTTTCCATATAGGGGTTCAGTAACAAAATTGTTTTGTCTTTTCTTTTGAATTAGAGTGGGGATGCGACAGTTGTGCCTCCAGAGAGCTCTCTTAAATTTGTAGCTTTAATTTAGCTCTGAGTTGAAAGAACATACTGATGTCCTTCTATTCATATGTTGCAGTATTCATAACAGTAGGGAGTTGCTTCCAGCAGCCCCACCTTCCAGCCAGTATACCAAAGTCTTTGTTTCTGGAGGGTACGTGTGATATCCGTTGTAAGGGCCATAAACTGACATAGGGTATAAAGGTGACTACTGCATGCACCCTCTGAATTTTCCTGCCGCAGTGAACGCTGGACTCCTGTTTGCTAGTTCCGAAAGCAGATCGCATTTCAGACAGTTAAATTTCAGATCGGACTGTTTCATCCTACCAGTACAGAAGTGCCCTGTTGAGTTTTTTTCATTGCCTTTGATTATTGTCAGCTAGAAAGGGGAAGTGTGCTTGTAGGAGACAAATTCCTCACAAGAATGCATATGAGAAGTGCGTTTTTTGCTTTGGTGAGGCCCACGACCATACGTCCTGCCCCATTTGCAAATCTTTCATTCCGAAAACCCTTTGCAGCCATCTTGCTGCACTAAACTTGTATTTTGAAAGTCAGAGACTCCGATGTCTTGTGCTCTGTATAGAAGGGGGAGTAGGCCCATCCGAAGAGCCGCCGAGGAAGAAGGCCAAGAAAGTTAGGCCGGAATCCCATGCTGCGCCTTGTGCGTCCTAGAAGGTTCTTGAGGCTGATGAAAGCCTGTTATCTTCCCAGACATCATTTTCCAAGCCAGGCCCGGAAACCACCATGGAAGATGGGGTGGTGGAAACCTTTAGTACGTTCACTGAGGCGACTCGAGACATCAGATCCGGATCCACTCCTTCCAGACCATATCCTAAGGGTCAAGAGTGGAAAGATGTGGTTCCAGAAATCCCAAGGAGCTTTGCCGGACACACGTGGTGAGTTCCCATCCAGGGGCAGAGGAGGAAACAATAACAGATGCCGCCCTTGGGGCAGAGGGGGTCTGCAAAATCAGGGCAGCAGCGAATCCTTATCTGAGAAAACCTTCCAGCATCCCTGAAGGGTTGCTCGGCTGCCCACCTCTGGAGGCAGTCGGGAGAAGATTATCGCTGTACCCAAGAGCGTGGCAAGACATACCACAAGACAAATGGGTACAGTTAGTCATATCCGGAGGCTACAGAATTCCCTTCGTTCACACCCCCTTAAGATCAAACAAGTCCCTTCCAGATGTTCCACCCAATCTAAGGAACCAAGCAGTTCAAGAAGTCTCAAAACTGCTAAGAAAAAGGGCCATCCAGCAAGTCCCAGCAGTCCAACAAGGAATTTACTCAAGATTCTTTTTAGTACCAAAAAAGACAGGGGACTGGAGACCCATTCTGGATCTCAGCAGACTGAACAGGTCTGTACAAAGAACGAAGTTCCGGATGGTCACGCTACAGTCCATTTTGCCCTTCCTGCGTCTGGACAATTGGATGTGCTCTATAGATCTTCAGGATGCGTACTACTACATCAAAATGGACAAAACGCTCCAGAAGATTCCTTCGCTTCCGGTTGGGAGCCAGCCATTATCAGTTCAGAGCTCTGCCCTTTGGTCTCCCCACAACCCCTAGGGTGTTTACCAAATGTATGGCAGTAATTACCACTCACCTGAGATGGCAAGGATTCCAGGTGTTTCCATAGCTCCTCACTGCTACCACCAGACGTCACCTTCTGCAAGCCAGAGACTGCACTATCGACACTTGCTCCAGGCTAGGTATCACAATAAATTTTGAAAAGTCTGCATTGTCGCCCTGTCAATCTATCACCTTTATAGGCGCAAATTTAAATACCAAAGACATGTTAGCGAGCCTCCCACCAGACAGGGTGTTAGTGATTCGTCAGCATGTGAAGATTTTTTTAGCATGTAAAAGAATTCAAGCCAGGTTTGTCCTTCAAACTCTGGGTCTCATGGCAGCAGCGATCGTATTTGTCCCTCTAGCTCGTTTTCACATGAGGATTCTCCAGTGATGACTTTTCACCCAGTGGTCCTTCCAGCAGCTTCCCATGTCTTACATGATTATGATCACACAAACATGCAAGAAGCGCCTTGCGTGGTGGATGGTCCTCCACATCAGTGCTCCAAGGCAGACCATTTGTCCCCCCACCCCTCCAGTTGCTACGGTGACCACGGACGCCTCCCTGATCGGGTGGGGGGGGCATGATCAGGGCAGAACAGTCCAAGGCACCTGGCAACCTCACGAGTTCCATCTGCACATAAATGTCTTGGAGATGGGGGCCGTGCTCTTAGCCTTGCAGGCTCTTTAGGACTGTCTTCCTACTGGGACCATTGTAATTCAAACAGACAGTATGTTTGTAGTGTGGTTCATCAACAAGCAGGGTGGAACCAGGTCCTACCCCGCTATGTCGAGAAGCACTCAGACTCTGGCAGTTGGCGATCTCTTCCCAAGGGTTTCTGATTGCAACGCACATCCTGGGAGGTCCAACGTCATAGCAGACAGACTGAGCAGAGCAATTCTCATGCCTCACGAGTGGTCTCTGAACCAAGTAGTTGCCGACCAAATCTTCCGCAAATGGGGCAAACCTTGCTGCAACCTTTTTGCAACTCCCTTCAACAGCAAGTGCAGCAATTTCTTCTCTCTCCTTCCACTTCCCAGGCACTCCCCCAGAGACACTCTAGTCCACGATTGGTCTCTGGGACTTTTTTATGCATTCCCTCCTTTTCCCCTAATCCCGAAGCTAAATCAGAAAGCTACCATATTGGGCTGCAAAATGATCTTCATTGCTCCCTACTGGCCTCTACAAATATGGTTCCCGTTCCTGCATCACTATCTTCTTGAGCAGCCTTGGACTCTGGACCTAGATCCAGACCTCCTGATTCATCAGTCGGGCAGGCTGCACCAATCCCTACGCGCTCTCCAGCTCACGGCTTGGTTGCTCCACTTCCAACTTTAGCCAGGCTTCCAGATATCTCCCCCTCTGTGCGTGAAATCATTTTGTCATCACACAAGTCTATGACTAGAAAAACTTAACGCTAGTAAGTGGAAACAATTTTCTTCCTGGGCAGAGGCAAGAAGTATAGACCCCTTTTCAGCCCCTCTACACTACATTTTGGAATTTCTTGTGCAACTCTTCCATGCTGGGTCCGCTACAATTAGAGTTCAGTTAGCTGCAATTTCAAATTTTCACATTGGCCTGTTAGAAAACAATATCATGTCTCATAAGCTGTGTAAAGCCTTTCTCAAAGGAACCACTCTGCTCAGGCCCCCAGTGAGAGACCCTCCACCACCGTGGGATCTAAATTTGATTTTAGCTTCTCTAATTTTGCCCCCTTTTGAACCTGCAGCTTCTTGTTCATTGAAGTTCGTATCTTGGAAAACCCTTTTTCTGGTAGCTATTACTTAAGCCAGAAGAGTTTCGGAACTACAGGCTCTGTTCGTCCCCCATACCTCGTGTTCCACAATGACAGGGTTGCACTTCGGACTGATCCGTCCTTCCTTCCTAAGGTCTCTTCAGAGAGTAACTTGAATCAGTCCATAGACCTTCCTGTGTTTTTCCCTAACCATTCCAACAGGGCAGAATATAAGTTGCATCAGTTAGATGTTCACAGGCAGCTATGCTTTTATTTGCATAGAACCAAGGACATTAGAAAATCAGATCAACTTTTCCTGTCTTATGCGGTAGGTAAACAAGGTCTTCCGGTCTCCAAAGTAACCTTATCCAGGTGGTTGACTTCTATCATCACTTTCATATATCAACTGAGGAATAAAGAATTCCCAGTTAAACCAAAAGGTCACTCCACCAGAGCTTTAGCTACTTTGGTGGCCTTTCAGGCTAGGTTGCCCATGGAATCTATTTGCGCTGCGGCAACATGGGCAAACCCAAATAGTTACATTTCGCATAACAAGTTGGGTTTGGTTTCCAGGAGCAGAGCTGATTTTGGTTCCACTGTTCTGAAGAGTCTTTTCCGGTGAGCCACCCAGGATTTTAGGTGCTAAGGACGCTGTCCCAACCAGCAAGAATGAAGGTGAGATAGACAACTTAACATAAAGAAGTTATGTACCTACCATAACGTTCCGTGTTAGTTGTCTTCTTCTCGCCTTCTTTCTTGTGTCCCACCCTCCATCCTCCTATCCTAGTGGACCGAGAAGAGTTCTTCTTGATTTTTCACTGGCTGAGTCTTCTCTGGCTATTCCTTTCTGACTAGTAGTCTCTCCAGTAGGATTTAAGCATTCTAGGATAGGATCCCTTTATTATTATGTCTGCAGTTAGACTTGCCAAACGAGATCTGGGTATCTAGCGCCAGGCATCATGGGATATAGGGGGGGCCTCGAGCCAGTAAGCAGCTCTCGAGCTTTTGAAGACGGCCGAGTCGGACCCGAAGATTGGCTCCGAACCCAACCAGCAAGAAAGAAGGCGAGAAGATGACAACTAACATGGAACGTTATGGTAGGTACACAACTTCTTTTTCAGGCTTTCAATGCTGTTGAGCCCTTCATCATTTTCCATGCAGACAAGGTCTCCCTGAGGAGTAACCCCTCTTTTATGCCCAAGGTGATATCTGATGTGACCGTCAGCCAGACCATACACCTGCCCACTTTTTTTTCCTAACCCTCAAAACAAGGGGGAAAGAATTCTACACTCGCTGGACGTGCACAGACCACTCTGATGCTATATCTGGACCATACTAAACCATTTAGAAAGACCAGCTACTTGTTAGCTTTGGCACTGGGGCAGAGTGGAAGCCCATTTCCAAACAAACCCTTTCCGAGTGGATATCACACTGTATCCATTTCTGCTACAGACTACATGGAGAACCCCCCACCCCAAGTCTATTCATACCCATTCCACTAGGGCAGCCTCCACTTCCACAACCTTCTTCAGAGGAGTCCCTACCAGGGACATCTTGGAAGCTGCCACCTGGACTTCTGTCCATACCTTCACAAAGCATTCCCATCTACTTTTTTTCCAAGTCTAGGGCAGGGTTTGCCTCAGCAGTTCTGTAGGGCATGCTGACCCATGCCTAAGACTCTAACCTGTCCTTCCCCTCGCCTCAGCTTTGGGAATCCTCCCAGTGGTGATGACTGCAACAGTGAAACACAAACGTAGTAGGCTGTGTACAATTACCATAATTGTAGATGTTTGAGTGTATTCACTGATGCAGTCCTGGTTTCCCTCCCTCCATCCCCCATATAGCATCTTCCCCAAGGGGGGGGGGGGCATAAGCTTCCCACAGTGTTTTTTTGCCACCAGGACCACTTTTCTTATTTCCTTGTGCTTCTGACTGTGGTTATGGCTAGAAAAAGTTTAGTGCCCCCTGCCTTGCGTCAGACTACAGGCGACAGCAGCCGATGCAAAAAAAAAAATGACACTGGTATTCGGGCCGGCCGAGGGCTGCCACAGCAGGGATAACCCACTCGTGACGACTGCAACAGTGAATATGCTCAAACATCTACATTTATGGTAAGTGTACACAACTGTACTTCCTTGTCTTGGAAGACTGCTTTCTTGATTGATATTACATCTGCCAAAAGGGTCTGAGAGCTTCAAGCATAGTCTGTCAAGCCTCTCCATTTGGTATTTCTAAAAGACAGGGTGTCATTGCGTACTAATCCATCCTTTTTTCCTAAAGTAGCTTCGGAAGTCAGTATTAATCAAGTGATAATCTCGCAGTTTTCTTTCCAGATTTTCAAAATAAGGGAGAGTACAAACTTCACTTGTTGGATGTGCAGAAAAAGATGTTCTTCGTGTTTCACTGTTGCAGTCATTACATTTGGGTCAACTGCTGGCAGGGTGCCCACAGTCGGCCTGAATTCCAAATTCTTGTGTCCTACATCGGTTGCTGTCTTCTCTTCCATGACGTCAGGTCGTCAGGGGTATAAAACATGCAGCTGACGCCATTTTCTTTAGTCTTTCTTGTGCGGTGCCAGAAGCAGAAGCATTTTGCAAGTGCCGATTGGCTGACTGCTGAAATATTAGAGTTGGAGTTTCAGAACCGAAGTCTTCACTACAGCTAAGTACCCCGTTGAGGAAACTCTTTTTCTTGCTTTTTACCGATGTCAGAAAAAGTTTATAATTGTATTACTTGTGGGAAGCAAATACCTCATAAGGATTTCCATTTATACTGTATTCCTTGCCTAGGCCCTGATCAATGTGCTTGGCTGTCAGTTTTGTGCTAGATTTAACCAGCTCACTATTAAGTGTTGGTATATTTTTGCCTCAAAGTATTTTGGAAACAAATTTAACTACCTAGAAATGTCGGGTAGCAATCCGACTACCGGAGTACATAAAAAAACGCAAAGAAAAGGACAGAGAAAGGCAGTCTAGATCCAGAACTGACAATGAAGCTTCTCCTAAGCCAGTCACCGGTACTCAGTGAGGTGCCTTAACAGCCCCTGATACCCGCTACCTTAGAATCGTAGGCCTCTACCGACACCCATGTGGCGTCCGGCATGCCGCAAGATACTCAAGGTATTGGACCGATGGATGTATCTCCCTCGGATGGGTCAGGAGCCACTGAGCAGGCACCAGCTTTTGAGGGTGTATTCAGACCTCAACATTTGTACATCAAACCGAACGCTGCAAAACCAGACAAAAGCAACTTCTAAACATAAAAAAGATGCATGAGCCACGTGCACAGGCCTCTTTGCCTAAAAAAACAGATGATCAAAATGGCTGATGACCTTATTACCTTGATCAGGGGTACCAATCCCCCTCCATATAAGTGGCCTAGGCAAGACACTAACTCTGAATCTTCAGATCGGGTTTCTATTTCTTCTGATTCCTCTTCTGATCAGGAATTATCTATACCTCCCTATGAGGATTCTGATGCTGAGGAGTCTATTCCATCTGCAGCTCCTCCTGAGGATTATTCATTTGGAGAAACCTTGCATACTTTGAGGGAGCATTTTCACTGGGAGAGTCCAGACTTTCAA
>NC_056743.1:817454824-817517324 GCF_019279795.1 Protopterus annectens
TGTCTGTGTATGAGGCATTGAACATAAGGACCAGATGAGAGGAGATTGACAACTGACCTTTGGACATGCTAGAATGGTACTGGGAATTCCTTTATAATTGAAAAAAGGGCCAATGGGGAACGAGGTGCTCAAGGAGGGTTTGTGAGGGTGCAGTGCTTTTAATATTTTAGTGCTGACTTATATAATTGCTTTAGTGAGCAAGTGCCAGGTAACTTAAATGCAATATGTTACAGGTAACTTAAATGCAAAAACGACAAACAGTAACTTTCTTTCAAGTGAAACATGATAATATTACTACAGTTCTATGTAGTCATCCTGTGTATCAGCATCATGTTATCCTGTTCCTGCATCAATGTGACAGATTGCAGGAGGTGGCACAGTTACATCATATGCACAGTCTGCCACTGATGCATCCAATCGACATGTATGTGTGTGTGTGTTAGTGAGGGACAACAGTACAACATGGGGCAATATTGATGCAGTGCGTGTGTGTGTGTGTTAGCCCTAGGTGTTAGCATTATGCATGTGTGTAGGCATGCACACAGTTCCACCTCATGGCTACCATATACGGGTGTTTGTGGACAGCCACAGACTATACCTGCCAGGTCATACAGATCACTGTCTCTGGCCACGGACACGGTACCTGTGCCTGGCAGGGGTGCTACGGACAGTAAAAGGTACTAAGCCAGACTGGGTACTGTCATCAGAAGCAGTTGGTTGATGACTGGACACATGTCCCTGCTGGGACTGTCCAGAGCCACGTGCACGTGGTCTCCTAGGGCAGTCTGATGACAGCAAAGACCCAGCATTGCTGGGGCTGGTACTGGCACTATGGGAGCGGCTGCGGGTTTGTTGTCGTCCGCAACGACTGCCAGCTGCTGATGTTGTTGGCATATGTCCACGTCGACACCTCAACCGTCCTGCATTGCCCTGGCTCATGGACATGTAGTTGTGAAACAGCTCTAATGTGTCCCCCCAACGTCCGTCAATGACCTCGCCGACAGTACGGATGGCAGCCGCAACATCATGCATAGTGTCATTCATAGCAGTGCGATGTGCTCTAAGCTCCCTCAGACCCTGTCTGGTGTACCGTTCCATACGTGCCTGTGCCTGCATTACAGCCCGGAACATAGCTGAGGTTGAAAGACCTCTGTGGGCATGTCTAACAGGGGCAGTATGACCACGGATGCTCCCACGAGAACCCCTGCACATCTGCCTGTGTGGTACTATGTCAGGACTCTGACCATGGCTGCTGTGAGGGGATGCATGTGCCACTGATACCACATTACCATGGTCAATGCCCACTGTATGCTGTCCCTCAGCTAAGGACATTGGTGACAATGGATGTATCGGCAGGATGACTGTGCGCATTGATGGGGTTAACTGCTGTGTACTGTCGATTGGCTGACCAACAACAGACCCTGACACACCTCCTTGTGCCATTACACATGTATCATCATTATCACTATCCCCAGCAGTGGCTTCAGGTTCCCTGCTGCACACCACCAGAGCAACACCAGAACCTGTGAGAGGAAGACAGGAAACACAGTTTACAATGTGTACACAATGTTACCACAGATGCACACGGGCACATGCACACAAGGACACATGGGCACATGCACACAAGGGCACATGGTACATGCACACATGGGCACATGCACACTCCTCAGTACATGAGATACAAACACACACACACACAAACACACCTGCAATCCAACACATAACAATACTGTTTGAGGGTATTATTACTATTATTATCATTAGTATTAAAAGTATTGTTATTACACACTCACTAGCATGGATTGGCTGCCTTGCTGTTACTCCAGAGGGACCTGCACAAATAAGACAGTTATTGTCAGTGGGCACAACTGTGCCATTGATACTGTGAGTATGATACAGTACAGTAGTACAACAGTTGGCTTTCACAGGTGTACTGCTGATATTGAGAATATAAATCTTGCACAATAATGTCCAGGATAACAGCTACAAACACAGTACACATCTCACACATGCATAAACTACCAGTGCAGAGAACAGTCAACTACAGATATGGCATGTTACCTGCACACTCCATGTCCACATGCTGGGTGGCTCCAGCCTCCATCATTACACACGTCTGTGGATGTTGTTGCTGTTGGGATGGAGCCACAACACTTAGGAGGAGCTCCTCCAGTCTGATGAGGGGGGGTGTACAGGTGCCCCACCACCTGTGGCAAGCTGTTGCCTGTGGATATCAGACGCACGCTGACGGACATTTCTAATTAAATCACTGCAGTGATGGTGTACCTGCTCATATGTCCGGTTATGCATGCCTATGTTATTTACCCGATGGACAAGGTCTTGCCACAGTGCAGCCCTCTCCTGCTGGTTCTGGCTGGTCTGGGAAAAGAGTGTTGAAAATTCCCGCACCAGGCTCTGATGTATCTCCTCATCTTCTGCTGCCGAATAACAGGGGTTGCGCTGATGCACCATCGCCCTGGAAGGAAAAGGAAAATATGTGAGCAAGTAACATGGCACACATAATACTCTACTGTACTGATATCACTGAACTGCCATATATAGCATCTGTCTGTCTATCAAGGGATACACATGTAAATTACCACATATCAGTGCTCAGCCAACAACTGTGTGACAGTGCCTGCCACACTCCTTACAACAAACTAGTATACACCAGCACTCAGCACACTGTTTGAGGTCCAATGCACAACCTCACACTGGGGGTATGTATTAAGGTAATGGATGGGGAATATTGTCATCCCATGCAATGCATGCAATGCACAGTTAAAATTTCAATGGTAATGCACCCTAGTCTTTGCGGCCATACCCCTACCTACACCGCAGTCATATACACGGAACCACAGCACAACATATGGCAATGTAGTATGTTTGTATCCCAATAACTGACACATCTTTCTCTGGCCTCACACCAAGGACACACACTACCATGACAGACACAAAGTCATGCTGAGCAATCACACCATTACAGACCTTGCACACAGTCAGTGGCACACTCATTCCACCTCACATAGTTGGTATTGCAATGAGTACATGTGTGTGTGTGCATTGTGTCATAGGTAGGTAGTATGCTATTGGCCCTGGGCCTACGGCAGCATACTGTTAGCAACCTTCAACTACATATGTATGTCCAGCCTTCGCTCACAGTCGCAGTATGTCCCTTGCCCTATGCACATCTTCATATAAATATAGATACAGACTGCTAACACATATGGAGGGTTCACAGTATGTAGATTATTAGATTATGTACTTTACATTACCTTTGTTTCTGACTGCTGTTTTGGATGTCTTGCTGGTGGCTAGCTTGCTGCTGGCTGGCTTGATGTTTTTTTCTTTTTATTATTTTTTTTTTGGTCTCTCTCTCTCCCTCCAGTTGCTGCAATGATATTATTGCATGTGTGGACTGGGAGTACAGGCTGCTTTTGTAGGTATCTGCACATGTGCATGTGATGGCCCCTGCAGCAATTGTTAGCCAGCATTTACTAATTGCATGCAGCCTGCTGTGTGGTAATTGCAGTTCTCACTGTGATGTCAGGACAGTGCTATAAAATGTTAGGTTAGGTAGGCATAGCCCTTTCAGTTTTTCAAGGTGGGGACCATGCTGGTTTGCTGTGGACACTGTTCTGTGAGTGTAAAGGTTGGTATGTCTCTTATATCTAAGGCTGTGTTGTAGGCACTGAAATGCATGTTGTACTGAAACCTGACTGTTGCTTCTTCCAGTTCATTCTTCTCAGTGTGTATGTTAACTGACACCTAATAATACTAATACTGTTTACATGGGAGTATGTGCTTTCCTGTGGGACTTGTGGATTAACTGGTATACAACAGTAGCTCTTGAAATTTGTTGCTATGGCTTCACTATTTAGCCTTTACATTCACTCCTTGAAGGCCTGCTAAGTGTCTTTACTGGAATGTGTTGCTATGGCTTTCCTATTTTCTTTACATTCACTCCTTGTAATGCATGATACATTTCTTTCAGCAGCAATTCCCTATATGTTTGGTGTGGTTTGGTGGTACTGCATGCAGTCTGGTAAGGCCAAGGTGTGGGGTTTGACATCTACAAGGGTATCTTATTTTTCTGCTGAGCAGTAGTGGGGCCTTGCACTTTGTACTAACAGTTATGAATATCAGGCACATGCAGTGCTTGTAAACTGCTATACTGACCTTATTTTATTAGATGGCTACATCCTTTGATATTTCTGGGTTGTACTCCTACATGAGGGTGTGCTTGTGGAAGCAATTGTACAGCTATTCACAGAGTGTGTGACAGCAGTCAGAATGATATGCCTGTGAGTTTCTGACACTTGCAGGCCTCAGATACTCTCAAGTGTATATTTTAGCAGCCTCAGGGAATGGTACATATCAGTGGGATACACCCGTGATATATTTCAGATATTCTGCAGTTGTGACTGTGGGGTATTTTGAGCATATGTATTACTACACCATTTCTGACAAGCAAGTAGTGTGTACTTTAACTAATTGAGAGCTACCATTACGTGGGATTCCACACCTTTCTGCCTACTGTTTTAGTACATTTCACAGGGAGTCAGTGGGGCACAGTTAACATTTGTTTGCAAATCAGGAACATCCCTGCAAATCAGTCACATTTGCGAGGTCTGGCCTCTTACCTATTCAAATATGGCGGTGTTTATCCTGCTCTGATAGTGTGTGTGGTTTGCAAGGTGCTACTGTCACATTATTACCTACTAACATGGCTGTTTCTCTTATCACACTAATGTAATGTAATTCCACAAGAATTGCCAGTAAAGATACAAGAAAAGCTTTGTGTAATAGCCTTCCTATATTCCCTTTACATTCATTCCTACTATTTCATGATATATTGCTTTCAGCACAAAGTTCTTGTATATTAGTCATGGCTTAGTGGTAAGTCATACAGACTAGTATTTCCAAGGTCCTGGCTTCGAGACTGACAGAGGAATTTTATTTTGCTGCTGTGCAGACTACAGGCCTCGTCATTCAGAGTGACTAAGGCACTTTTAAGCAGTTGTAAGCGGGTTAGCGCTGGTTTGCGTGGTGCTCACGTATGCGCACTGTCGCTTAGCTTCGCGCACACATGCTTAGCTAAGCGCACACAAGCGCACACCCGCTGACTACTGCTTAAAAGTGCTTACTCTCGCTCACACCTGCGCTAATTTCTTTGAAAGAAAAGAAAATGGGGAGATAGGAAAGTGGTGAAAAAGGGGGCACAAAGAGGGTAGGACAGTAGGAAAACAAGCTCAGGATTTGCAGGAAGGATGTAGGAAAGGCCCATAGCTGCCCATTTCTTTATCAGCAACAGCTGTGCATATGTGTGTAATTTGGTGTGAAATTTGAAACCTTCCACCCCTGAGAGAGGGGTGAGGACAACAAAATATGTTGTACAGCCAATTGTAATTACCAGTTAACATGTCCTGCAGACATGTCTGCAAAATGGGCAGCTATATATGGGGCGTAATTTTTTTGTGGGAACAGAGTGCCCTTTTTTATTTTTTTTTCAGGTGAGAGTGGAATGTGAGGTACAGGAAGTAGGTATATTTGGGGAGGTAGGTTGGGGAGGTTAACAGAAAAGACAAACAAGACGCATAAAGGGGCGGAGTATGACACATGTGGGGGGTGAACACAATTGACGGGGACGGATGTTTGGATAGCGCGAGCCCATGAGCACACAGATGGCAACAGTGGAACTGAGATCCCCACCCATGGGCAGATGCCACTGCGCCTTCACTGCCCAGAACGGGGCTGTGTAGGACGGGCAGGCACACCCACGAGTTGCGTCACCCATGCCTCATGCTGGTGTAGGGGTTCAAGCACAGAATGCCTGATCTTGCTACGCACCACAGACTGGACACTTTGGAGGGCGAGTGGACGTTCTCCTCTGGCCACACTTGCAGAGGGGGGACGAGCCCCATCCCCTGCAGCGCTTTCACCCAAAGGTGGCACAGGGCCACTGGAGGAGGTTCCGGCCTGGGCACTAGTGCCAGGTGCACTCACCAGATGAGGTGGGAGAGGTGGGTCCGCTGGCACCTGCCTTCCCTGTTGTCCTATGTTTAGCAATATTTTATGACATTTTGGGTTAGTAACAAACAATACCATTCAAAATTAGTTGTAACAGCATGCATCAGTATCCCCATAAACCAAACACCCATGAATTCCAAACATTAAACAGCAAGCATAACACACATGCATATGCATGCTGTTGGATTGTGTACTGGGCACATGCATCAACGTACATGCAAACATGTATGAACCAACAGGACAAATGTCCATGGGAATTAATTGTGAATACACATACCCAGTTTGGTGTGGAATGGCATTATTTGTGAAAATAGGGTAGGGTGAAGAAATATTTCATTAACAACTTCAACTACCTATACATATGCTGTACATTTCTAGTAGCTGCAGATATATATATACCCTACACGTCTTAGTACAGTTTCCTACATGTAACCTTAGGAATGTTGGTGATGGGAATATTACTGCTACATTAATATACATTGCATTTTTATTCATACACGTTCATATCTGGCTGTGTTCAGGTACAGCATCCTGCTACATTTGATTTATATGGCTCTACACAACTGTGGATGTTCAGTATTTCATACAACCATACTATCTCCATATTGCAAGGGTACAGCAACATATCCAAATTGTGAGACAGACACATTCCAGCTTCAGTACTTTATTACAAACATTTCACTCTTTGGTTGTGACTGTCTCATTCATTTCATTATGTACTGACTGCAGTATAACTTTATTCAAGACTTATTACAGCTTTCTTGGTCGATTCATACCTCTTTCTCACACTCTCACTTGTTTTATTTTTACAATTCAAGATGGTACTTAATTCTAGACGTTATTAACATTTCTTACTTGGTTACAACAATCCTTTCCAACAGACTCACTTGTTTCACATGGCAGATTTTAAAAGGGGATGTATTTGACACATGTCTATCGTGTTTAGGTTGTTTACCAGTAATTTTCAGGCTGAAGCAAGTTATCTGATATTACAATACAGGTGGAAAATCTCTATTTCAGACTTGTTTAATTTTTACTTCTGGATTACAGGCTGCATCACTTATCTAATCATACAGTACTAGCAGAATCTTTCTTCTAGTGTTATTTGAACTTTATTAATATGTCACAACACTGAACTCTTTTACAAGCTGTCTCACTTATATTCTATAACAATTGCAGCAAAATAATTAATAACCTGCCTGGTGGCACAACTGCACCAGCCTATCATCATAGGCTCGCCAATTCACGGAACGCACACCTGCAGCTGTAATATAAATTAAGTAATATTGGAACATACATCTTCATAATATCAGCTAGGATAATTTCTTACATACTTAATTACATGGATACTTACTCAGTAGTGAGGCGTTGGGCATTTGCCGGGCCTCCTGGATCCAACGGTTCAGTTGGTCCTGCTTTCGTCTCTTCAGGTCCGCATGGTGGTGACGGACCTGTTTACCAGTCCTTGGTATGCCTGTGGCACTGGTGAGATCGTGTGCCAACTGGTTCCACACCTCTGGCCCTGCATAAGTTGAGCCTCATGATCGTGGACTAGGAGCCAAACCATATATTTGGACTCCTCAACACCCCACCTCTGTGCTCGGAAGCGACTGCCCTCTCCTACACCTGCCATCCTGACTGCAAATAGGTTCCACAATCAGTTATGCTGTGTATTCCCGCCTATGGGGCTTATATATGCCATTTTTCCCGCACTTATCTGTGATTGGCCATTTTGGAAATGTATCAGCTTAAGAAAACCTGCTTTGTCATGCTTCTATTTCCATTCATTCCTATATATATGCTAATACTGCATTTCTCAGTACAACTGTCATGGCTTAGTGGTTCAGTACTTTGACTATGATGCACAGTATCCTGGGTTCGAGCCTGGGCATTGCTTTTTTTTATTTTACTACTGTCTAGACAGGCTAGGAGGTGTGTCTGTGTAAAGTCAGCTTTGATACAGCTTGCTCAACGTTGCCCGCCGGTAAGCCGGTTGGCATGCTGCGCAGCTCCGCGCAAACAGGTTACGCTGGTTTACGCGTTATTTGGCTATAAGCACGCATATTACGCTGTGTGAAATATTGCTCAACTACGGGCACACAGTTTCAGCGTGTTAAAGTGCTGCTCAACTCCGGGCACTCATATTACACCTGTTAAACCACTGCTCACCTGCGGGCAGTCATACTCACCTTGTTAGAGTGCTGCTCAGCTATGGGCACTTAAAGTTTTTTTTTTTTATTGTGTCAGATTTCTTCAAAAATACATGGCCCATTTCATTACATTTTACTTAACTTATAGTTTTATATATATATATATATATATATATATATATATATATATATATATATTATATACATATACATATATGTCAGGGGATTGTTTCGTGCTTATTTCACTAAAAATAGAAAATGATGTTGTTGGGGCTTAAACCGTGACTACCTCCTCTTTGGCCAACGTCTCTACCGCTACGCTATTGCTACTTGGCTTAATTTGCATATTTAGATCTTATATGCTTTTTCAATGACTGCTAACTGTGGCTGAGCGAAGGGCACACCCGCGCAAACTACCGCAATTACGGGCACACATTTTTGAAATTATAAAAAAAAAATTAAACTGTTGATTTTTACATTTTACATTACAGTTGGGTTTATAGTCTGTGGGGGCATGTGTGGTGTTGTGTTTCCTGACATTTCCGCGGACTCGCTCGTGGGAGTTTATTTTCAGGACTGTGACTCTTCTGGGGGCGTGTCTGTTAGAAAAATGTGCATTTGAATATATGAAAAATGCTAGTTTAAAAGCAAAGTAGTATATAATGCATTTTAATCTATTAATCATATAGTAGAGAGGATTAATTCATGTTTAAATGTAAAGTAGTTTTGAAACTGCAGTGTGGCTTGAAGCAAAGCTGACCTTTGACCCTGGCAGATGCCAGCTTGGCAAGTTTTAACGTTTATGCTTTTCACAAGTGATTATCTGCTGGGTCAGGAAATTAAATGTGTGAAATAATGAAATCTTCTGCTCTTTCCTGCTGGGATGATTTGGCCTTGTATATGTACTACTGAGATAGCACACAGAGAAAGTGTAACAGAGAACAAAGATATGTATTAAAAGACTGAATCTGCTATTACATTCGAACTGATATGAAACCTTGAAGAAGTAACTTTACAGAGAGACATTATGTCTGACCAGGTGGATAGCAAGGCCATATTGTAACCAGAGGAAAACTTTTTTAAAATATACAGCATCAGCAGATTTAATGAATAGAGGACTGTAAGCTAAAGTGATGTAGATGCCCTGTGACATACCACGTCAGTAAGGTGGGCACAGCTTGAATGTTAAACCTATATAAAATTGTGTGCTTCCTGTTTCATGTCAGACAAAATTCTGTACTTGTACGTTTTTTGCCTCCTGGTGTACACTAGCAAACTTTTGAATCTGAACCTCCTGTGTACTGAATTCTTGATTTTATTTAACAGTTTGATCTGCAGCTGTCCGAGCGAATTTCCGGCTAAGAAGGACCAGAGTCTACCGGTGGTCGAATACTGCGCAGGAGAAGTTACCGAAACGGTTCTTCTTGGGTGAAAAGACCGCCGACTGAATTGTCATTTAAAGAGGCTGGCCACTTTCTGATCTGTGGCCGAAGAGCGGACATTGGACAGTTCAATACCGGAGGCTCAGGTAGGAAGAATTTACCTTTTTTCTGTTTTAGATCAGGGACTAGGTTACAGTATATTGTTGTCAAGATTTGTTTTGCAGATCAAGGACAAAAGGAAGTACTGTATATTTGGTCATAGATCAGGGTAACAGAATAAGGTAGGCAGTTATTCTAGATAAACTGTGAACAGGAACTGAGAATTTGATATCACGTGATAAAAAAGGGTTACGTAACATTTTCTTTGCCATGGGTAATCAGTGCACTAAAACATCGTGAGATCCGCCCCTAACCGAAGACGCAAAATACATGCAATCACAATGTTCCGATAACGTTAGGTATTATATGAAATGGGTTAACAAATATGAATTTGATGGTAAACTAGATAAAACTTTACTAGTCAAACTCCTTAAACAGCTTAAATCTGATGCGGGAGGTCAGGCAAAAAAGCAACGCCAATTAGGCATTCCTCAGGCACACAGGTGGATTGAGGAAGCAAATCGTAGAGAACAGAAGCTTAAAAATTCAAAAACATTGTTTTTAGACAAAGAAGATAATAACTTGGTAATAGCGACAGCTCCTCCTCCTCCTCCCTTGCCCCCTCCCTTACCCTTTTCAGGATATGAAGTGAGTGGACAAGCTGGTCCGCCTCCACGTTATCCTAAAGTTTCAGCAAGACCACAACCATTTGTTAGAGATCCTATTGAAACTAGGTCCCGAACATGTAAAACACATAGGGACACAGAATCATATCAAATAGAGAGAAACCTACAGGATGCGATTGAGGAAGAAATATGCCCACTTATAGAAGTTCCGAATCCTCAGGCAGGACAGGAAGGGAAAAATCGAACACTTTTAGTATACAGACCATGGACACCGGAAGATATCCGGAAGGCTACTTAGGGAATCCCCCATCCGAAAGTTAATTTTACGAAATTCTTAGAAGATTTACAAGGCATGAGGTTGAGTTACCACTTGAATGGGGAAGAAGTAGAAAAAGTAGTAAGACAAATTATAGGTCCAGATTGGCACATGATTTGTGGCACCTGGAATCCTCGTAATGCAGAGCTTAGACCACTCCCACATAGTGACGCAGAGTTAGACAACAGAGTGAAAGGTCTAACAGACCGAATCTCTGAGAAATGGAAACCTAGAGCAGACTGGACTTGCATTAATCAATGCATACAACAGGAAAATGAAACAATAGATGGGTACTATGCTAGATTATTAGAGTGTTTTAATAATCATAGCGGTATGTCAGTTCCTGAGAACCAAACAAATGATTCCCCATATGAACAACAATTGAAAAATGCATTTTTGAAAGGTTGCATTGTACCTATTAGTAGCTTCATTACAAAGCATATGATAGACCATCGAACAGGGAGGCTACAAGCCTTACTCGAATACGCTAGACATGCTGAAAGACATTTTAATAGTAAAAAGAAAAAGAAGGCGTGAGTCTTCACTGCTGAAGACGGAGCTAAAGTATTTGTGTTACAATCAGGTAAAAAGGGCAAGAAAAATGCCCAGGGAAACAGTCTGACAAACGATCAGAAGATTTTGAAGAGAGAAAAAAAGAGAGGTGAATGCTTCAAGTGCGGGAAAAAGGGACATCTAGCAAGGGATTGTAAGCAAAACAAAAAGGTAATTACAGAAAATAAGGGAGATGAGGACTGACTATATGATAGTGAGGATACATCATGTGAAAGTCAGAACTCATCAGGAAAAGTTAATAAACAGAAAACAAATGTAAATGTGATAGAAGGAGTAGAGGAAGTACAAGTAGATATGGAGGATGAAGAAAATGAAATTTTGGACTTAGCATTATTGAGTTTAGAGCTCTACTTAGCAGATACGAAACCAGAAGTTACACTTCTGGTGGAGGGAAGGGAAGTCAAATTCCTGTGCGACTCAGGAGCGTCACGGACTTTGATACACCCCTCCAAGTTACCAGAACATTCCGAATCACCTGAATATATACTAGTGAAAGCAGCAAATGGACAGCTATATAGGGAACCACTTTCCCATGATATAGCAATAACTGTCCCTGTTTCAGGTATGACTCAGAGAAGTAAAATTGTTGTTTCTGCAAAGTGTCCAGTGAACTTATTGGGTAGGGACCTTATGCAGATATTTGGCATAGCAGTAGTTCCAACTGTACAAGGTATGGAGGCACAGAGACAAATGGATACCTTTGTAGTGCGATCGGAGGGTGAAACTTTTTACTGGTACAGCCAGGACCTAGTCACGACTGGTCCAGGGGCAGTACCCGAGGAACTGATGAACGTAGCCATCAGTACAGCCCCCCTCCCTTGACACTGATCGACAGCATTTGTTACACTGTACTCTATACTACTGTACTACACCAGGACCTGATAGAGAGTATGAGCAAGAATTGTTTAGAAATCGTGCAACTAGATTGGTTTTGCATACTTTGTACTGGGATACTGAGGGGAACAGTGTAGTTAGCTGTTCATTACCTCAAGAATTCCTTGCATTATATAAATCAAATCGGTTACCACATGTCAGCTTGACAAAGAACAAAAGTGTCGAATGGGCAGACTTAGGAGAAAAAGTAACAAGATGGGAGAAACAGACTGATTTAGAACTATCAGAACAAGGTATACAAAAACAAAAACTGAATTGGTTGACACAGACACATCCAGCTGTACACTTGCAATCTTGTGAGGACAGCTAATTAGCATTCTTATTAGAAGAAGAAGAAAAGGCCTTATGTGAAATTCCAACAACTCTTTGGTCAACAGGCAAGTCAGATGTAGGACTTATTCGAACAGCAGGACCAGTTACAATAACCCCAAAGTCAGCTTTTAGACCACAGAAAAGACAATACCCTTTGAGAAAGGATGCAGAAATAGGAATTAAGCCTATAATAGCAGCATTACTCAAAGAAGCATTACTGGTAGAATCTCCTGATTCACCATGTAATACACCCCTATTTCCTGTTAAAAAAGCAAACGGGGAATGGCGGATGGTACAAGATTTACAAGCTGTAAATAATACAGTAATACCTAGAGCACCTACGGTGCCAGACCCACATACTTTGTTAAACAATTTAGAACCGCAACAGAAGTATTTCTCTGTGGTAGATATCAGCAATGCTTTCTTTTCAATACCTATACATCCTGATAGTCAATATTGGTTTGCATTTACATTTCAGGGTAAAAGGTATACGTATACTCAACTACCACAGGGATATTGTGAGAGCCCAACAATATTTGCACAAGAAATGGCTAGCAATCTGGCAGGGTTTACCCCACCGGGAGGTAGTCAAATTCTACTTTATGTAGATGACATCTTGCTAGCAGCCCCCACCCAGCAACAGTGCAGGGAGGATACTGTAGCATTATTGAAATTTTTAGCAACACAAGGACACAAAGTGAACAAAAGTAAGTTACAACTTTGGAGAAAACAAGATAGATACTTGGGATATGTAATATCCAATGAAGGTAGAATACTGGATGAGGAAAGAAAAACAGCGATCTTGCAAGCACCCAAACCAACAACCAAGAAGGAAATGATGTCTTTCTTTGGTACAACTAATTTTTGTCGGAGCTGGATACCAAATTATGCTTTGGAATCTGCTCCACTGACTGACTTGATAAATAAGACACCAATGGCAGCACAATATATCTTACAATGGACACCCGAAGCAGAAACGGCTTTCTGCAAGTTGAAGCAGTTGATAGCTTCTTCATTAGTTTTAGGACTTCCAAATTATCATAAACGATTCTTTCAGACCGTAGATTGTAAGCAAGGATATATGACGTCAGTATTGACGCAACAGGGGGATAAGCAACGCCCCATAGCCTATTATTCATCACAGTTAGATCCAGTGGTGCGATCTTTGCCTCACTGTGTACAAGCAGTAGTTGCATCTGCAATGGCAGTACAGGCTTCAGCCTCAGTGGTGTTATTCCACCCCCTCACATTGAGAGTGCCCCATGCAGTTGCAATAATTTTACTGCAAGAAAAAGTGGCATACCTTTCTCCTGCTAGACATCTTTCGTGTATGACTATAATGCTGAGCCAACCTCATATGACAATTGAACGATGTACGACATTAAATCCATCAACATTACTTCCAACTCCTGTGGAGGGCACACCACACAGCTGCCTGCAGGAAATTGAACAATTAGCTTTACCTAGACAAGATCTCACAGATATGCCCTTGGATAATGCCGAGGTGACATATTACGTAGACGGCTCATGCAGAAGGGGTCCTGCAGGGAAGAATCTGGTAGGGTATGCAGTAGTTACAGACACTGAAATTTTAGAAACTCAGTCCTTACCACACAACTTATCTGCACAAGCAGCAGAATTGATAGCTTTGACGAGGGCATGTACTTTAGCAAAAAACAAGTGTGTAAACATATATACTGATAGTATGCTTTTTCTACAGTACATGTATTTGCACAACAATGGAAAAATACAGGAATGATAACATCCAGTGGAAAACCTATTAATCATGCACAATTTATTTTGGAGTTATTAGAATCTATTCAGTTACCTACCGAAGTAGCTATTTGTAAATGTGTAGCTCATACAAAACAGCAGGATAAGATTTCAAAAGGCAATGCACGAGCTGATGCAGCTGCAAAGCAAGCAGCCTCAGACTTAGAAACTTTACTTTTGAATGAGGAATTACAACCCTCTGAGATTTTAGATTTAGACATGTTAAAAACAATGCAGACGCTCACTACAAAAGCAGAAAAACAAAAATGGGTAAAACGAGGTGCAATTCTTGAGAATGGACTGTACATTTCCAAAGAGAAAAAAAACAATATTGCCGTCTAATTTATTTAGATATGCAGCTTTGTTGAGCCATGGGCAGTGCCATGTCTCAAAAGGGGGGATGGTACAGTTAAGTAAACCGAATATTCCAAACATATGGATTCACAAATTATACACAAAAATTGTGTGCAGCTTGTCATACATGTAACAAGCACCATGCACAAGGGGCATTTAAAACCAAGCAAGGAAGTTTTCCTATACCACCATATCCGTTCCATACTATTTGTATGGATTTCATAGAATTGAATAAGTGTGAAGGGAAAAAGTTTTGTTTAGTTATTGTAGACATGTTTTCTAAATGGGTAGAAGCTTTTCCAACCAAAAACCCGGATGCAGCAACAGTGGCGAAAGCCCTGATAAAAAAGATAATCCCTAGATTTGGCATTCCGGAAAGGATTTATAGTGACAACGGCACTCATTTCGTGAATCAGACAATCCAACAACTTGGGAGATTTTTTGGTATCTCCTTAAAGAACCATTGTGCCTACCACCCACAGTCAGCAGGACTGGTGGAAAGGTACAATGGTACCCTCAAAAATAAGCTTAGGAAGCTAGTAGAGGATACCCAAAATAATTGGATATACTGTCTGCCTTTGGCACTGCTGAGTATGAGAACGGTTCCAAATGTAAAGGATTTGACTCTCTTTGAAATGGTTTTTGGGAGAGCATATTATGTGTCTCAGTGGAAAGCTCGCATGCCTGCAGAGCAAGAGGCTGACAGTTCATTAGCTAGTTATATGAGGAAACTGTTAACAAATAAATCTGTTTTGCAGTTTAACTCTTTTTCAGATAAGGAAGAGACCAGACCGGTGGAAGCAGTCTTGGCCCCTGGGACATTTGTGTGGCTGAAAGTGACGAAAAGGAAGAATTGGGCGAGTCCAAAGTGAGAGGGACCATACCAGGTTCTATTGGCAATGCCTACTGCAGTTAGAGAGGCCGAGAGGACATCCTGGGTTCATTTGACACATTGTAAACCGGTAAAAAACTTTCAACTTGATAAAAACTTTGTGACCGATACACAACCAGACGAGATGGCCAAAACAAAGCGAACAGAAATTTAGATCAACCCCAGAGATGTTGCAAAATCATTTTGCTGAGTATACATTTATTGACTGTAATTGTGACAATTTTCCTCTTGTTGTGGTTTATCCCACACACAACCACACAAGTGAAAGTGGGAAGGCGTGACGAAACGTCTATAGACTGGCATCCAAATTTTAACACATACCTAGCCATGAAACGTGTATATGCAGAGACTATGAATATTTCAAATTGCTGAGTTTGTACAGCTATACCAACAGCATATGGAGGACTGATGTCCGCTGTCCCTTTGGGGCTAAATGAATTGCTGAGTTTGTACAGCTATACCAACAGCATATGGAGGACTGATGTCCGCTGTCCCTTTGGGGCTAAATGAGACTTGGGAGAATTTACTCTTTGATACAGGAACTGTGCGATCACAGGACAAAATAGCTTTATTTTTACCCGTCACGCAAAAAGGAGTTGTATGTTTTTATAAAAATGATACTCTCCAGGTGGGCTGGAGCAACTGTAATATAACCATATCTTACTGATGTTATATTAAGAATAGTAATGGCAATACTTTATGCAATACTAATTATGACTCATATTTGAACTCATTGAAAACAACCATGAATGACATTCGCAAAAATCCAGTTTTGTTTAAACAACTGTCAGTTATAGATCAGAAAATGTTTCATGCAGGGCTGATGCGTATTAGTACTAAAGTAGAAAACTGTTATTTTATTTGTGGGAAAAAGGCATAAAAATGGTTACCTGAGAATTGGTCCCGCAGTTGTTTTTTGGGTTATTTGGTTCCGGCAATAAGATATACTGCAGAATTACCTTTGGGTAAGATATGAAACGTGAGATTAGCAGCTTGAAAACCTGAAGGTCCAGTTGAAAACCTGTGAATCCAGTCGGAAAGATCGAAGCTGGCTGGAAAGATCATAATGCCGTGAAAGACAAAAGCAAATTGACTCATATGGACTTGAGTGACAGTGTTATATCCTGGGCAGGAATATTCCCATCCAATGGAGCAGTCAAATCGATCTGGGAGCTGAGGAAGTTGTCGAAACTTCTCGAAGTAATGAGTAATGCAACTTTTTTTGCCCTATAACTGGTAACTGATGAATTGAATGCAATGAGAACTGTTGTGCTACAAAATCGAATGGCTCTTGACTTCACCCTAGCGGCAAGAGGTGGTACGTGCGTGCTTATCAAAGAAGAATGCTGTGCGTACATACCAGATAACAGGCATGAAATTAATAACCACCTAGAGGTAATTCAGCAAGTATCAGCCATGACTGAACCAGGCCCAAACCCACTGACGAACTTTTTCCAGAATCTATTTGGGGGGGTGGGGTTCCATCCTAATGAATATTCTGATTGCCATTTGTGTGGGTATACTCCTAATAGGAGCAGGTGTTTGCTGTGGAATTCCCTGCATAAAAAGATTAATCAAAGATTTTATTGATGTATCTGTTACTGAAACTTTGTACCAAGATGTTGAGATTGAAAGATTGATCTCAAATGACATTTTTTTCTGAAGTATAGATTGAATGACTCACCTACCTGAAAATCCTAAGTGGAAGAAGTTGGGAGATGAAATGACACTATGCATACTTCAAAATAGAATAAAAAGTATTAACAGGGGGGAAAATGTTAGAAAAATGTGTATTTGAATATATGAGAAATGCTAGTTTAAATGCAAAGTAGGATATAATGCATTTTATTCTATTAATCATATAGTAGAGAGGATTAATTCATGTTTAAATGTAAAGTAGTTTTGAAACTGCAGTGTGGCTTGAAGCAAAGCTGACCTTCGACCCTGGCAGATGCCAGCTTAGCAAGTTTTAATGTTTATGCTTTTCACAAGTGATTATCTGCTGGGTCAGGAAATTAAATGTGTGAAATAATGAAATCTTCTGCTCTTTCCTGCTGGGATGATTTGGCCTTGTATATGTACTACTGAGATAGCACGCAGCTGTGTGAGAAAGTGTAACAGAGAACAAAGATATGTATTAAAAGACTGAATCTGCTATTGTATTCGAACTGATATGAAACCTTGAAGAAGTAACTTTACAGAGAGACATTATGTCTGACCAGGTGGATAGCAAGGCCGTATTGTAACCAGAGGAAAACTTTTTTAAAAATATACAGCATCAGCAGATTTAATGAATAGAGGACTGTAAGCTAAAGTGATGTAGATGCCCTGTGACATACCACGTCAGTAAGGTGGGCACGGCTTGAATGTTAAACCTATATAAAATTGTGTGCTTCCTGTTTCTTGTCAGACAAAATTCTGTACTTGTACGTTTTTTGCCTCCTGGTGTACACTAGTAAACTTTTGAATCTAAACCTCCTGTGTATTGAATTCTTGATTTTATTTAACAGTGTCCCTTTGCAGAACTCGCTGTGCAGACACGCCCCCTTCTTTCCTACATGGACCGTGTTAGCCTAGAGTGTGATTCACCATGCCCTCATGAATATGCATGGCATGCTGACATCACACTGTTTAACTGCTGTTTAACTGCAGCCTCCGTGTAAGACATATTAACTCTTACATGGAGGTTTCGTGAATCCTGCCCTTTATAAACTCTTGTGAATAATACTCGATTACTACTTCGTGAAGGCTGTGTGACGACCCACTACTGCCAACAAGGAATCAAGGAGCCTCAATCCTCACCACTGTCAACATTGGGGGGACGTTCACTGACAGGATAACCGGTACACACACAGTATTTCCAAATGCAGTTCTCTGCATAAAGTGCAATTTCCCCTTAAAAGCACACAAAGACCGCAGTCAGTCCAGGCTGGTTATTCCTCTTCCTTCAGATCCCCAATAAGACTTCACAATGGCACAGCTATAGAGTTAAGATCTCACATAAGTGATCACGTCAAGATCTCCAGCAACCTCTTTGTCCAACCAGTGCTTCATGTCCCTCCCCAAGTTGCTGACACACACACACTTTGAAGTTTGATTTACAAACACACACAGGGAAAGGCTGGCCTATGCCCGCTTCTGCCCAGACTAGTCACTCTTGCCAGCTACTTAAGGCCCTCAACACAGGGTGTCTAATCTTACTTTGCAATATTAATATTAACACAAATGGTAGTTTGACAAAGAGCAAGGCTATTAGGAATGGCCCACACAATGTCACCAAATAAATATGTAGGTGCTCTCATAATATAAATGTATCTACATATATTAGCCACAATGAAAGATTTAAATATATTTAATAATAAATAAAATAATCAGATAATATTAAATATATATTCACAGTGACATCAGAGTTCAAAAGCACAGGAAATATTTAAAACAACATTGCAGTACAGGCTCACACAAAGAAAGAAAAAAATAAAATCTAAACTAAGCTTTGATATATTCCTGACTGTATCTAAGAGAGTTATACTGTTCCCTAGAAATTTACTTCATTAGAGCAAGGCAGATGTGGTGGATGGTTCTTGTTGTCAGATCAAAGACATAATGCAGAATGCACTGTCTCAAACAGAGACTTCTCAAAATAATATCTAAAATATTACCCCTGGGATAGCTTGCAGAATGAAATTACTTATTGTCATCCGAATTGTAGTTCCAAGGCAAAACCCTCATTGCTGAAGCTGACAGTATCTGGCATCTACCTGTAAAAATACTCATACAAGGGCTTTTGCTCAGATCTTTGGCAGATGATGGAAGTCATAAAACAATTAAATTCCTTCCTACTTCCAAAGTAGCAATTAGCTCTCCCTAAAGACAATACAGAAAGCTTCCTAGTACAAACTTTGTGTCTCTAGCTGCATTGAAACATCTTTATGGTGTAGTCTATGAAGTAATTTAATTTCAGATATTTTTCTAAAGTTTGTTGGACTGAGGTTAACCTCTTGTATTCCATTTTCCACTGTTAGAGTATATACATTTAAACAGTTACAAGACTGCAAGTACATTTCTGTTCTCTTCCAACAGGGAGTGGCACACTGTGGATATATTTTAAACACAGCACTTTACAAATACCTTTTCAACACAAACTTCTGTACAAAGCAGTTTAATACATTTGTAACACAAGCATCTTGTATAGATTAGTTTGATATTCACAAATGACATATAAATGCTTACATAATTCCAGCTAGCTGTGCTGGCAGTACCTCCTTTTGTCACAGGCTGCATTAGCAATGCTACTGAAGAGTTTTGTGATAAAGAACTGAGAATAGAAGTCCATGTGCTGCTTGGTTGCTGTTCTGTGATGAATTAACTCCATTATATTTGTCTAGTATTGCCTTCTTCTTATGAATGCATGCATTTTCTTGATCCTATGTCTCTACTGTTTCTAGATGTTCTAAAATTATTTCCATGTACAGTGATTGGGTTGATAGTTTCCAGCCTTTCTCTTGCTACCAATTTAGTTAAGTGGAATAACATTTGACTTAACATTTGTCCAGTGCATTACCAATTTTGCCTTCAGTTCCCTAAGAATTCTGGAATAAAGCCCTTCAGGTCCTCTTGCCCTATGCACTGTTTTTTTTTTCAGCTTTTCAGGACCTTACTCGTTGTAAAGGGGCTATAATCACTTCCATAATTGAGTAAGATTATCCTTGCTGGATCTAGACCTCACAGATGCCCCTGTTTTCAGGATTGATTTACCACTGTAGATGATGTTCCTATTTTTGGTTGTATGTCCCTCTTTCCAAGGTTGATTTTCTCCTTCACACAAAGGTATAAATCCCCCTCATTGCACATGATTTTTGAAGCTGTCTAATACACAGAAAACAAGACTACATGACCAACTTACTAGTGACACCTATAATTTAAAGAAAGAGGACATCATCTTACATTTCCATTTTTCAGAACCAGAAATAAATGACCTTTTGAGATAGAATTTTGCAACGCAGTTTATTAAAGTCTACACGTTTTACACTATCTCATTGATAGATAAAGTGCTTATATTTTTCCAGAATTTTTGTTACTCTGTTATTTTAAAATTTGGTAAGGACAGATTCAACTTGTTACAGACAAGTGGAATGCAATCCAACAACCATTTAGTTAGAGCTACCTTTGTAACTGATTCGCCCAAATTAGTATGTGCAAAGGAGATAAATAGCTGATCTGTCTTTCCAATGTCTTTTGTTCTGTGTAAATAAAAACATAATTCTCTATGGACTTTCAAAAAGTGCAACATATAGTCTCCTTTATTTGTAAATTTAGGAAAGAATACTAGCAAGTTAATGGATTGGTTGATGTTAGATTCTGAGACCACCTTAGGAAGGAACGATGCACTGGTACGTAACATTTCACTAGCCTTATGAAAAATCAAGTATGAAGGCTTAGAAGATTAAGCGTGTAGTTCTGAAATTTTTCTAGCAGAGGTAATTGCAACTAGAAAGATTGTTTTCCAGGTCAGGAATTTAAGATCACATTTAGCTGCTGGTTCAAAGGTAGAATGAATTAAGGTTTGTAGTACCAAATGTATATCCCTTGATGAAGTGGGGTCTTTATAAGAAGGTCTTAGCAGGAGACTGCCTCTCAAGAAGCCTTCTCATAGGTTAGAAGAAGCCAGTAAAAATGTTTGAAATTCAATATGAAATGTTAGTTGGACTTTTACAGATGATGAACTAGCACCTACGCTAAGTAGACTCTTCAAAAATTCCAGAACAGATTGAACCGGAGCTGCCCAAAAAATGAAACTTTTCCACTTGCTCCTGTAGAGTTTCCTAGTAGTAGGTTTAGGGGAAGATAAAAGTATGGAATGCACTGGGAAAGAGCATTGGTTGTCTGGCTATTAAAGGAATTAGAGAAACCACTCTGTTAGTTTGAGGTCTGAGATATCCAGGTGAACCATGCCTGTCGGGTGGGACAGAAGGTCTGGAGCTGGATCCAGAATCCAAGGTGGACACTGTAGCTGAGGCCAAAGGAAGGGGAAACCAAATCTGCCGAGGCCAGTTAAGGTGCAATGAGGATGATTTTGCTCATCAATTGGACTGCTTTCTGCATGAATTTGTTGGGTTACAGTGTAAGCATACAGAAAAGAGGGGTGGTCAGTCATGCAGTAGAGCATCCCTCTGTGATTCCCCTATTGGAAGGATTAGGGGAAAGAAGTTGCTGCATTTATTGATTAGTGGAGAAGCAAAAAGATTGCAAAAAGGCTGGCCCCATTGACTGAAAATCACATCTGTCATTTTGTTGTTGAGAGACCACTCGTGAGGTAGTAAGATGGAGCTGCTCAGTTTGTCTGCTATCACAATGGACTATGTGTTGCTATTAGAAAGTGGTTGGAAGATATTGCCATTAGCACACTCTGGGGGCTTCTAAACACAAGGGATAAGATTTGGCTCCCCCTTGTTTGTTGATGTACCAAACTACTGACATGTTGTCTATCTGGATTGCAATTGTTGTGTTGGCCTCTTCCGGGACCAAGTGCCTTGGCTTATTTTCCTCAGGGAATGCCCTCCTCACCCAATCTGGGAAGTGTCCGTGGTCCCTGTAGCCTTGGAGTGAGGGAGGATGAAAGGACGGCCTTGTAATACCTGTTGTGACTGCATCCACCAACAAAGTTATCTTTTGCATACCTGAGTTAGTCTTATCTTTCCTAACATGGGTTGATAAAGTTTTGACCATTGTGTTTGCAGCATCCATTGCAGAATTCACATATGATATCTTGGGAGGAGGACTTTGTGTTAAACAACACAGATTACATGCAGCATATCACATGCTATTTACGTTTTATTGATGATGCCTTTATTGTGTGGGAAGGTGACACCTTGCAGCTTGGAGATTTTATCACTTATCTCAATCAAACAACCCCCTTCCTGAAGTTTACCTCTTCCCATAGCTGTATTTCAACCACTTTCTTAGATATGCAGATTTCCAAGGACACCAACAATAACAGAATCACCACTGATCTATTCAGAAAACCAACGAGGGTTAACTTATTACTCCACAGTAAAAGTCTACATCCTACAAAAACCAAGTATAATGTAGTGAAGTCCCAAGGCTATAGATTAGCTCGAGTTACCACAGAGATGGAACCATTTTTGAGAAACCTGAACAACTTGGAGAATGATTTTTTAGTGAGAGGCTATGAAAGTCAGATGTAAAAAAACATCCTGGAACCCATTATTAAACTGAAAAGGACTGAAGCACCTTCACTCAACCTTCCCAGCAGGAGAATGTTAAGAAATTCCACAGAGAATAACAAATGCAAAAATAGCTGCATCCTAACATATGCTTTGGATTATCACAGTATCAAAAATATTATTGAAGAAAACTGGGACATTTTCACAGGAAACCCTTTTCTGATTAACATCTTAGGTGAAGCCCCATCATTTGTTTATAAGAAGGCCAGGTACATTAGAAGTTTTGTTGAATTTAAACCTATACCATGTGAGAAATGTACTAAAAGATGTGAAACTAATTGTAAATTTTGTATATTTATAGAGCAAGGTGATAGTTTTTAATGCCCTTATTTAAAGAATATCATTAAAACCAGTGCAGGGGGTGACTGTAACACTAAAAAAGTAATTTACAGGGCACAGTGCAATGAATGTGATGCATTATATGTGGGCAAGACTGTAAATAAACTCAAGCGTAGGATTTCATGTCATTTGTCAGAAATCTGCTCTGGATGTAAAAATAATACACTAGCCAAACACCTTTCTCTTCATAAAAGACACATAGGTTTTAAGTTCCAAATCCTGGATCGCACAGACATGGGTGATCTTGAAGGAGACATCCCGAATATTCTGGAGAAACATGAACTCATGGGGAAATTAAAGCTGAACTCTTTTAGGAAGCCTGGACTATACTACTGTTCAATTAAAAGTGCACTGGAACTTAGAAAATTGCCACATTGTTTACATGACTAATTGTATTTTATTTTATTCTACAAATTGGTTTTAAATACCATTTTAAAATCAGTTGAAATTTAAGTGTATATTTTGTTTCCATCATCATAGATACAGTTTTTCTTATTTTTATTTTTTTCTGGTTCCTTTTTCCACTTTATTCAAAATGATGTGTAATAACAATACTAACTAATTATACAATTATATAGGTTTTTAGGGTTCTTGTACACAGACCTGAAGAAGTCTAGAAGGATGAAAGCGATCTTTGTTAACAATAGGATATGAAAACAGAAACTGATTTTTACATGCAAAATGTTTATGTATATATTTATATACATTTTTTGTTTGCCAAATGAACTAAGGTTGATTCATTTCCAGCCATGTAGTATATTGTCTTGGATAAAATCACAAACTTAATAATCTACTTAATAATTTGGTTAAATAAGAGTTACCACTTCATTATAAATTGTATTTAAAGTACATAAGGGTTATATATTATTATGGCTGCTACTAGGTAGGGCCGGACCAGCTCAAATGTCACACTGATGGGGGAAGGGATGTGAATTTAACATGTGTACCAATAACACTTTGTTTTACAGCACAATAAACCACTCCCATGCCTGATAAAAAGTATACATATATTTAGAAAGCTTGTGAGGAAATTATTACTCTCATTTTTGTTTTACTTGGATTGCTTGTCTGTGTACTTAATAAAGGATTTTCGACTGGAAACAGACTGCCTGCCTTGCTTGGATTACTTTTGAATACTTAGTAATGCTGTACAATTATATATTTTGTATTACTACTTTTTGTTTTGTTTTGACTTAAGACGAGTTTACGTTCGCTACTTCTACTACTATTGTCTGATCTGATTAATATACAGTGATTAACTAGAAATATATGGACTGAAAATCTTCCACACAGAGAAGTTTCTTATACTGTTTTGTTTTTGGACCCACTACACTTTAGTGGGTTGTTTTGAGACTTCGGGGATACCACGGATATTACTTGTTTTTTGTAAATAATTCAGAAAAGGACATGCATTGTTGTGGTACATTTTGAGACAGCTTCAAGTCTTTTTCGGATACAGAATTAATGAAAATAAAACAAAGGCTACAGTGTGTGCACCTACAAATGAATTGGTTCTACAGAACCCATAAGTTATTGGGTCACAATAAGATGAAGTATTTAGGTGTATAGATTAAAAACATTTTGTTATGGCAACTAAGGATATGTAGGATGAGACTAAACAAAAGATAACACAAAAACTGAGACATCAGAAGTTATTGTTTATGGATAGTAAGATACATGTAGTGAAAATATTTTTAGTCTTTTTAGCTTTATATACAGGTCAAACATATTATTAACCAGAGGAGGCATGGAAGATTATATTAAGAGTTATATGAATTTATTTTGTAGGGGAAGAAGGCAAGAATTAAAGTGGATAGACTGATCTGCCCATTGAGGAAGGTTGATTAGAATTACCTGCTTTGAAGAATACTTTAGAGCTATAACCTTACGGCTCATATACATAATACAAACAGAATGTTATAAAGCATAGTGGAAAAGAATTATGAAACAAGGAAGAAGTTTGAAAAATAAGGAGAGATATGGTTTTGGAAGCAGGTCATTAAGGAGAATAAAAACAACCATAAAGAATGCTATTTTCATAAAGTAGCAAAAAGAATTCCAAGAAGTAAGCCAACATGGGAACGGAGAAAGGAAAAGTTGTCAATAGAGATGACTCCAAGTAGGGACAGAGAAAATAGGGAGGAGGGGGCTAGAATTTACTGGTGAAAACTGGCAAACGAACCAAGTTAATAGGAACAACTAACTTGAGTGGGTAAGGTAATAGGATCATAGGAAGATACTAGGATATTGGTCCTGAGGCTCTTACAAGCCTAGCCAAGAATTTAGTCCATGTTCCAACAAGTCGGCACCCTATGCCACTGTCCAGCAGGGACACGTGGAATCTCAAGGTTGTATTTGCTGTTTCCCATCCAGTTATCCAGGTTGAGGTTAAAAAGGGTTAATTAGGTGCTCTGGTTGATGTGGAGAGGGAGTCTATACCACAAAAGGGGAGTCTCTATTACACAAATCTGTCCCACCAACAAGTCTTATTAATGTCACAGACCAGGTTGAGGTCACGCATGCAGGTTACTCGAGTGGACCTTGATTTGGAGATATGCAGTTGTCCCACCAAGGCAGGGTCTGAGATCACTTTGTATGCCAGACAGAGGTCACCTCTGAGTAGTCTGTAGGAGACTGAGTAGAGGGACAGAGCCTTTAGGCTATCTGTGTAGGGTAGATGGTGGAGGCCCTGGATTCTCCTGGTGAGGAATCTCTGTAGTCTCTCCAGCTGTTACATGTGCTTTGTGATGAACATGGTATTGTACTTGATAATGGGTCTTAAAAGGGAAGAATACAGGGATGTTATTACCACCTTGTCCCTGAATGGGATACCATTATTAATGAGGTGGGCCATGTAGAAAGCTTTCCATACAATGCAGGCAATATGGTGGTCAAATGTCAGTTTGCTATCAACCTGGGTGCCCAAGTCCCTCACTACTGATTGCGTGGTTGTTAGGACTTCACTATTAATATAATTTGTGGGGATGTCACCCTCCCCAAAGGGGATTATGATGCATTTTTTGGTTTTCAGTTTGAGGCCATGTTTCTGGCACCAGTCATTTGTTTGGGTGAGACCTTCTTGGAGGATGTCCACATTACTAGGGGAATCAAGGACAGCACCAGCTTGCGGTCATCTGGAAACTTGGTCAGCCATAGCCCATTGGTTTTGGCCTGCACCTCAAAAAAGTATATCCCTAATAACAGAGGCCCCAAGACCAATCCCTGGGTACACAGCTCGTTATGGGTCTACTGTCTGAGGTGGCTTCCCCTACTTTGACTAGGTGGGTTCTATCAGTGAGCCAGTTTGCTACCCATCTGGTAACATTATCTATTGTGCCTGAATGGGGAATAGTATTGAAGGCTTTGGTCAGGTCAAGGTAGGCAGTGTGCACCGTCTTCCCCTCGTCCACGGTTTGGTGACTGTCTCAAAGAAGTTAACCATATTTAACAGGCATGACCTCTTGGCAAAACCAAATTGTGTGGGATCGAGTGAAATTGCCAACGTCCTGGTTAATGAGGTCCACGATAATCCACTCCATGGCCTTGCAGATCAGGCTAGTTATGCTGATGGGTCTATAATTTCCTGGATTGGTGGATGCTCCACCTTTGTGCAATTGGATGACAGTGGTTGTCCTCCACTCAGCTGGGATGAAACCAGTACTCAGGCTTTGGTTGAATGTGGTGCCTAATGGTGCTGAAAGTTCTTGCCTGAGTTTATGTAAGATGCAGCCTGGGGCATTATCATGTCCCATGCAGGCTGTATTTTTTGCCTTTGAGAGGGCAGTGATGATTACTCCCTAGAGATAAGGGGAGGGGGGCAGGTACTGGGGATGTCCTGATTTACTGACGGGGGGACAGAGGGTGAAGTTTTCAATGAACCTGTCTGCCAGCAGGTTGGCTATATCTACAGCATTTGTGTATGTGGTGTCCTTGACCACCAGTTCTGAGCAGAGCTGGGTGCTTTTTTTGAGATTGTGGACATATGTGAAAAAAAGCCTTATGATTGTCTTTAGCAGATGTGGCCAGTTTGGACTCGAAGTTTGCTTTGGAAGATTTCACTAGTGCTCTTATTTGCTTGTTCAGGCTAAGGAGAGATTGCTTCCAATTAGGGACTTACTCCTTCTTGGTCCTGGACAGCACTTTATTTCCTTTTATTATAGAGTTCATTTATTGGAAATATCTGACAGACAGATTTACTCTTCCTTGAAGATGATTTCGTCCTATTGGGTATTCCTGATTCGATGCAGCTATATAAATGCTCATATAGTACTTTGGTGTAGGGTTGGACATATGTGCCACTTCCTATGGCGGGGGAAGAGGCTAAGAAGCTGTTTAGACCTTCCCTCAGGAGGTTGTAATCAGTTTTGGAGAATTTTTTTTGCTTGACATTAGCTGGGGGGGAGGGGGTCAGGGGAGATATTGACTTCTAAAGTGAATGCTTTGTGGCTGGATCTTATCAGGGATGATGACACAGTAGGGATGCTGCAGTGGTCACTCATGTTGGCTAATACCAAGTCCAAGATATTTTCACCTCTTGTGGAGGTGTCAACCAACTAGTCCAAGGCATTTGCATTGACGAAATCAAGAATTTCTGGGCTTTTGTGTTTTGGCATGAGTATTTCTTCCAGTCTATGGTTGGATAGTTCAAGTCATCCACAATCAGGATAAAGGGTTGAATTTTGATAGATTCAAAGAGGTCCAGGTAGGTGGCATGGGCATCTTGAGTCAAAGTTAGAGGCCTATAGCTAGCTATGATTTGAATAGGGGTCTTATCAGTTGTTAACTGCACTTGGAGGGTTTCCTGTACGTCATACTGTTTGACCGGCCTGGAGGTGTTTATATCTTTTATATATATTGCAACTCCTCCTCCTTTTGCTTTGTTGCCCATGGTTTGGGGTCTAAATTTATGATAAGATGAGTAACTTGGTATGGCTGGGGTGCGCTCCGTTCCTTTGAACCAGGTTTCTGTGACTACACAAATGTCAGAATAATCCAGGGTTAAGAATGCTTGTAATGAGTACAGGTTCATGTTTAGACTCCTAGCATTTAGCAACATGTTTGCACTTGTTTCCCACCTTAAGTCCAGATACAGATTTGCTGTATCCAGGACTAAGCTTCTGAGCCCCCCAAGCCTTTCTGTGTTGGAGGGAAGCCTTCTAGCTTATCAGTGGGAGTGGTAAGCACTAGGTAGCTTACCTACCACAAGAGGAGTGGTTTCTGGCCCAGACATTGTAGCTTATTGGCCACTTGGGCATTTTTTTCCATCTCTTTCAACTTTCTGGTTTAAAAGCCCGTGTCTGTGCTTTTCCCACCTTTCCTGCAACTATTCTAGTCCAGAAATAGATTTGTTGTATCCAGGACTGTTTGTAACCTTCTGAGCAGTGCCAAAGTCTGCTCTTCAAATTTTCCCTTAGATCTGCTAGTTCTCGCCTCTCCTGTACTTCTACTAGCTTTTTAGTCTAGCACTTTACCAGACTTCTTGTAGCAATTATTGTAGCACGCAAAAGTGCTACCAGCACTAAACGTTGTACAAGGAAACAGCTCCAGTACTTATTATTAATGCCCACCCCTCCAGGTATGTCTAAAGGTCAGTTCCCTGTGTTTTTTCCTATTAACCTGGTGAACTTTGGCATCCTGAGGCAATGTAGCAACTGCCTCATGTACACTGACAACCCTTTCATCTTACCTCCCAACATTCAGACTTGCGAGAGATGCACTTATATATCCAAACTGGAAGCCATGCACTCTCCAGCCAAGACCAGAATAGCTGGTCAAGAGAAGGTCAACACTTGCATCACACCACATGGAACACATAGCCCTCCAAAACACACACCAGCACTGCCTTCACATAAAAACACAAACCACACACTAGCTTTGCGGAGGCTCTCAATAAAAATCTACCCAAACAGCAGTGACCTCCAAGGCAGAAATGCACTCAACCACCAAAACACAACACTAATCACGAGACACATAACTCTCTTGAATTCTGCCACTCAACCAAAGCCCTAAGGAAAAACAGCATGCCCAACATACTAGTCACAGGTGACTCAAAAGTGAGGCACACTGATGTTCCACTCACTAGGCTGAATAAGGAGAAAGTAACAGTCAGCTGCCTGTCAGGTATCAGGATCTGTCACATAACGGATGCACTCAGGTCCCTCAACAACAGCTACAAATATGACTCTATCATTGTACAAGTGGGTGCGAATGACCTGAGACGTACCTCCCTGGACTACATGAAAAGAGATATAGAGGAGCTCTCGGATTATGTAGCCCAAGTGGGTATGACCCTAGCCCTAAGCAGCATCCTGCCATCACCCAGAATGATACCACAGTACAAGCAGAAAATGACTGATTTCAACAATTGGCTAAGTTTCTGGTGTCATTCTAAGGGGATCCAGTATCTGTCTGCCTGAGATGACATGATTGACAGACCTCGATGCTTTGCCAGAGATGGCCTGCATCTGTCATCTCTGGGCTTCTGGACACTGGCCAAGGCTCTTGCCACCCCTATACTGCCTTTTTAGGTGGTGTTCCAAAGACCAAATTACCACCATAACAGCTACAAACAAATGCAGTCTGAGGGCCATGCTGCTCAATGCTAATAGTCTAAATCTCAAAATGCACTCGCTCGAAGCACTCCTTAAAAATGGAGAACATTTGTGCTCTAACAGAGACCTGGTTCAAGGCAGCAGAAAGCACCCCAGCACTACCAGGCTCTAACTTATTCCACAACTTTCAGTCCCAGAACGTGGACCGAAGCTCCAAAAGCGGTGGTGTTTCCATATTCATAAAGGACCTCCAGACTGGTAGCCCAACATAATGCATCGGAGATACTTCAGGTGCAGCTAATATTGGGTAAGACAGCGATTCAAGTCGTAGCATGCTATAGGTCCCCAACCATGTCCCAAGACTCACACTCCACGTTCTTAAGCATCCTGGAGAATATTAGGGTCCAACATAACACTCTTATACTGGGCGACTTCAACTACCCCTCAATTAACCGGGAAAATTATTCATGTACCAATACACTTGCCCAACATTTCCTGGAATTAATTCCAATGCCCTGGACCAGCTCGTTCTTACCCCCACTAGACATAGCAACATCCTTGACCTGGTCATTACTAACATGGACAACCATTGCTCTACAACAATAGTCAACTCCTCCATGGTTAGATCAGACCAAAAACTAATCACCTTGGAAATCCACATCCCTCCTACCCCCCAAAAGTAAACACCATGAAAAACTTCTCCAAAGCTAACCTTGGGCTCCTAAAAACAGAGGTGGCTAACTTCATGGCACCCATGCAAATCGGGAATAGTTGCATGACTGCTGACTCATACACCAATGCACTGTACGAACACATACACAAATGCATGGATCTTGCCATCCTCAATAGAACCAAGACCCGCTCCTCCAAAAAAAAAAAAAAGGAAGCCAATCTGGTGGTCCCCTGCCATAAACAAACTGTACAACAGAAGGAGGAAACTGATGCGGAATAAGGTGAAGTCCCAAGACTGGAAAAAGTCTCTTAGCCTCTACAAAAAGTTGAGATCCCTCATCAAATCCTCAAAAGCTAGCTATGAAAACAGAACTGCAGCAGATAGTAAAGACAACCACAATGCCTTCTATAGTTATGTAAAGAATCTCCACGGCAATACCCAGATTTGCTCTGAGCTACTGCACAATGGTACCTCCTATACAGAGCCAACAGATATTGCCAATATACTAGCCGATAGATTCAATGCCAACTTTACCCCTCCCCCCAAAGGACCAATCAGAATACCAGTAGATTGCCAGGCACCCAGTATTACTGCTGCACAGGTAAAAACAGCACTGTCCCAAGCCCAAGAATACAGCTTCTATGGGATCTGACAATATCCCTGGCGGTGTTCTACATGAACTACAGAGTGAACTGGCACCTCACCTGTGTGCCCTGTTCAATCACAGCCTAACCTTAGGCTTTGTCCTTACCAAATTGTGCACTGCTACAGTCATCCCTCATCATCAAAGGAGGAGCCACTACAGATGATGGGAACTATCGCCCCATTAGCCTGACGAGTCTGATATGCAAAACTATGGAACACATCATCATGGACCTAATAAACAAGGATATAGGGAATCTCCAAACTCTGGACACCACACAGTTTGGTCTTGTGAAGGGTAGATCATGCCTGCTCAACTTGGTTGACTTCTTTGATTCAGTCACCAGAGCTGTGGATGAAGGCAAGGTGGTTCATACAGCCTACCTTGATCTGGCCAAGGCCTTTGATACCATTCCCCACTCAGGAATCATAGAAAAACTCACTAAGCTAGGCATCAACTCCTATATCACTAGGTGGGTGGCAAACTGGCTCACAGATAGAACCCACAGTGTGTAAGAAGTTGACTCCAAGTCAGACTGCTGACCAGTCACAAGTGGAGTTCCACGGGGTTTGGTCCTGGGTCCTCTCTTGTTTGGCATCTACTTCTCTGAAGTCCAGGCCAACACAAAGGGACTCTGGCTGACAAAGTTTGTAGATGATTGCAAGTTGGGAGCTATTATTAACTCCCCAAGTGATGTTGACATCCTACAGAAAGGCCTCATTGAGACCAACGACTGGTGTCAGAACCATGGCCTTAAGCGCAATGCCAAAAAATGTGTTGTCATCCCCTTTGAGAAAAACCTGGTTCCCATGAATTACCACATTGATGGTAGTCCACTGAACACAGAAAGCGTTATAAGAGATCTGGGAATACAGGTTGACAGCAACCTCTCTTCTGACCACCACATTGCCACTGTGGTCAGAAAGTCGTTCTTTGTGGTACATCTCATTACTAAGGGTTTGCATCCAGGAAGAAAGAAGTCATAGTCTCCCTCTACTCTTCCCTCATTAGGCCAATCGAGTACAATGCCCCATTTGGCATGTACCTCACTAGACACCTGCAACAACTTGTGAGGCCGTAAAAGTACCTCACAAAGCCTTAAACGCTTGTCCTATAAGGACAGACTCAAAAACTCCAACTATTCTCTGTCTCATATCGCCTACTTAGAGGTGATCTCTGCTTGACTTACAAAGCCATGTCTGACCCAGCTCTGTTAGAAATGCTACATCTAAAGAAATCCCAATCCCTCTGCACCACATGCTCCAGAGACCTCAACCACATTACCACAATCAACAGAACATGCTGGAGTGACAGGTTCATAACCCAGAGACTGCCCATGCTATGGAATAGACTTCCCATACATGTCAAGCAGAGCATAGGAGAAATCTTGATGAGTGGATGGGAAATAGAAAACTCACCTCGGGGATTACTCCAGTGACTCTACTCGGCAGAGTCACTGGGAACTAAGGTCGGGTGGCACGATACGAGAGTAATCCTTTGGGCTAGGCTTGTAAAGGCTCCAGGGCCATTAGCCTAGTACACACTTATGAACCTATGATCTTTAATTTACGTTTTGATGAAATTTTCATGTTGGTAGTTTTTACCTCATGGCATTGGAAGAGTCCAAACAGAAGTTTGGACTCTACGTTAGGGACTGCCATCCATACCAGGGATTGGCAGAGTATAAGCAAAAAGAAAGGGAAGGGGGAGAGGTAAGTGAAAGAACAGCTCTGGTACTTTTTTTTTTTTTTTTTTGAGTCTGGAACAGAAGCTGCTCTTAAAATGGATAATTAGCAAGGAATATAAAATACGGGATGACTATAAGAATCAACCAGAGACAGTTAAAAAGATTGGGTAAGCAGACTAAACAGGTGATTTACAAAAGAACAATTGAAGTAGTCTGTATGGCTCCCAAGTATTCAACAAAGCCCAGAAGGTTTACAATTTTTTCTTGGAAGCGTTTCTACATTTATTATTTTTTTTTTTTATCACAAGTAGACTTCAGATAATTTTCCTCATGTAGATACTTAACACTGGATGTGTAATGGGAAAGAGATGGGCAATTGGGAACATGTTTCCTGACAATGTAATCAGCAGCTCAGGCACTTGATGGTCTGTCAGGCGATGCTGGGTATACCCATCCTGAGGGTTGTGAGTCCTTTTTAGATTATTCTCCACTTTCAGACACAAGGCCTGCTGGATGGTAGTGATGCAGTCATATGGATGGAGGTTGGTGCAGGGATGAACATGGCCACCAAAACCAGTGATTCCAGCCTCTGATAGCTGCACATGTGGGAACATAAGATCAACTGTTGAAAGGGCATAAGTAGTTCCTAGGGTGATGTATCTTCCCACAACACAAACCAAAGGAAGGGATGAGGCCATGCATACAAAAATGCTCTCATTGGCAGAATCCACTGAGAACACTAAACTCCCCAAAGAGTACCTGGGCGACAGCTCATTTGGATGGCTCTTACCATAAGAAATATAATCTGATATGGAAAAAAAATCATTACCTCTAAGGAGCAAATGCAATTTGAATATGAGAGGAGGCTCACTGGTTGGCAAGTTGAGTGGAAGAAAAGAGATAGAAAAAAAAGACTTATGTAGTAACAGTTTTGTACACTGGTCACCTTCCAGGACAAAACAGACAAATCTTCCATCAGGGAAGAATTAAATAAAACTCTAAGTAAAATAATAAGAACATCTTTAATAATGATTTTAATCTGACAGAATAAATGTCAGGTCCCATACTGCTTGTGGTCTTAATTTTCAGAAGTGACTCCCTACCTAATTCTTCCAAAATCAAAGAACAAACAATAGCGGTAGTATCAAATATCCAACCCATTTAATTGATTGAAGGGTAAGTAAAAATGTCAGGACAAATACATGATTAAATATTTCACCCACTAGTTTGGAACTACTTGTCACATAATTTCCTAAGAGTAAGGGTCTATCTTTTAAATGGCTGAGGTTGTGATGGTTTGTATAAGTGGAGAATGACTTATTAACATTGTCATTACTATCTACAGAAAATATGTTCTCCATACCTTGAATTTGCTTTGCTTATTGTTTGCAATAATTTTATGCATAATTGGTTATAAAGTTTCTTAATACCCAGGATTTTCTGAATGTTATATGGTTAAGCCTTTCTTGAACACAAGTCTGTTAGTACACCATAGCAACAATTTATCCTTATTACTTGTATCTTTCTTTAAAAAGCAGCCCTGCAAGATGGTATTGTATAAATTCTCAAAGACTCTGCACCCATTCTTAATGCCTTTAGTGATACCATCAACAGAGTATTTAAGTCATTAATGTGTTTACATCTGTAAGTACATAATTATAAAAAATAGTTACTGATTAAGTAAACTACTTGAGCCTTAAAGTCTATGGTACTATGGTCAGAATTACAACAATCGCTGTATATTAATATATTCTGATTAGTTAACAAGGCTCAAATAAAGTGCCTTTTCTCCATGAGAGGGAAACTGAAAAAATGTGAGAAACTGTTCTCAGCTCAGAAAAAGGACTTACAGGGTAAATGTATCAAGCATCTGTTGGGAAAATTGAAATCGGCCAATAGTACAGCAGTCACACTGGCAAATGAAGACATATGTTCTAAGAATTTAGTTAACTATTAAATATTTTCCCTTCTGCTCCCAAACCAAAAGGTTAAGGGTGACACTTAAATACTGACTATGTCAATAATTTCAGTTGGTCTGAATTCATTAAAGCATAAATCTCTAGCAATAAAATCTTTGTGGATAAATATAGCAATACCCCCACATTGAGAATTAATTAATTAAAATTAACAAAAGTTAGTTAGAAGCAGTAGAGAAAACTACCTATATGTAAAGAGTAAGTTTGTGCATCTATAGTTAAGTTAGAGTAGGACACAAGGAAAACACAAATACTGCTGAATATCATGGGAAAACAGTAAAAGTATATGAAACCGCTGAAAGCCTTTTTACCAGTGATGTACAACATAGTTAATGTAGTAAGATGCTAACTGAAAGAAATGCACTGGGAAAAATGCTGATGCATTATGAATTATATGTGCAAGAACATCCATGATGGATGCACACTGATCTACAGCTTAACTTGGGCTTTCCCAGTATGAAAACAGAAAATGAGAAAAGGACTGTCATTGAATCTGTTTTGGGGGTAAAATTCAGTTACTGGCTAGCAAATACACTGCCTGGATCCCAGCAAAAAAGAAATATAGAGAACTTGAAAGTAAATAAAGAAGGTGAAGGGAAAATACAGTCTGGGAAGGATTTTGCAGCAGTTTGGCAAAAAAGCAGTTCAAGCTTCAGCATTGATTCAACAGATGGCTTCCAATAATTTAGAGGAAAAAACAGATGAAATGTATTCAGAGGTGATTAAAATAAATGAACCACTGAAGGAATATATCAACTCACATAACAAAAGACTGGAAAAAGTGAAAGAACCTTTAACTAGCTGTTAAGATGAACTGATTTGCAATCAGCATTTGAAATGAAGAAAAATCTTGATGAATATGAGGCTTCTCAAGAAGAGATGTTTCAAAAAAATAGAAGACAGAGCACACAGTAAAAATGACATAATGTATTCATTTTATGAAAGCACAAATAATAAATTGGACAGGTGTTCTACAGCAAGATTTAATTGAAAGGGCACACTGAAGGTATGTTCAAAACCTGGCCATAAGAAAGCAGTCAAGGCACATATTAGTAAAGATGCAATCATACCAGCAGAACGAGGTGATCTTGACAAAACTCCATTAGAAAGGAAAAAGTGTTAGAAATAGGAGACATAAGAGTGTTTGTAGAAAATGATTATTCACTGTACACCACACAGAACAGAAGCAAATTTATCCCAGTAATTAGAGACTGGAGACAGGTGTAAAACACAAGCTGCTGTATCCAGCTGTCTTCAGGGTAGTTTTTCCTGAAAGATCAAAGACATTTGGATGTAGAATAGGCTGAGGAAGAAATAAAACAAAAAGTTTATTCAGCAAAAAGTGAGCCAGCAAGCAGAAAGGGACTCTGTTTCTCATTTTTCTGACAGTAAATATCACAGAGAGTTTGCTAGTGAAACATTTTGTAGTGTTCCAAAGAAAATGCTTGAAAGACAGGAAAAAAAGCACAGGAGATAACTACAAAAATTAGGACTACTTTGGACTTGAACCAGAGTCTGGTGTTGGGAGATGAAGATTAAAAGGAAAAGGATAAGCAATTGAAATTAGTAAATAGGAGATTATAAAGCATCAATCACATTTGTGAAATATGCCTTTGCTAGAAAAAGCAGCTGAAAAAGACTAGACTTTTGTTGACTTTGTTAAACTTGTATGTGAACCGCGCTAGCCTGTGCAAAGCATTTACTGTGTTTTCCTGTTGATATCTGTTACTGTTTCAAAAAAAAAAAAAAAAAAAAACAAAAAAAATATCATTGTTTCCCGCCTTTTCTGAGCTAGAATAGTCCTGAGTTCAGGTTTTGCTGAATTCTGGGCTTTAGTACAAGTTCCTGTGTTGCCCATATCCTTACTTGGGTAGGAAGAAGCTTCTCTGTTCACCAGTGAGAGTGGGGAGCTTTGAGCAGCCTACTTGTCCCTGGAGGAGTGGTCTCAGCCCAGAAACTAGTTGTTTACTGGCCGTATTAGGCTAATTCCTAGCTCTTTCAAGTCCCCTGCTTTAAAACCCAATTTAGCGCGGTTTTGCATGATTTTGCGCAACGTAGCGCAGCACCGTTTAAACAATTCCCAGCTCCACAAAGTCTGCTCTTCAATTTTTCCCTTAGAACTAGTCAAACTCTCAAAAGTAAGCACTCAACCTTCATTCTACAGCCCAGCACTTGCTCAAATTTCTCAGTAAGCACTAACAAATTTTAGCACTACACCCCCTGATATTATCCAGAAGTACAGGGTTCCCTATTCGTCCATTCCAATCAGTCAATAAACCAGTTCCTTAAACTATCCAGGCATGTCCAAAGCGCAATTTCGGGTATACTCTCCAGTCCAGCTGGTGAATCTGGGAATCTTGAGGCAATGTTACAATTGCCTTATGTACACAGACAACCCTCTCCTTTTTCCAACAAACTCAAATATTTGTAAGAGATGCAACTAACACAGCCAAACTGGAGGCCAAGCTCTCTCAATCCAAGACTGGCACGCTCAGGAGGAGAAGGAAACCACTCACACCACAAAACCAGTCTCACACAGACCAAACGCATCAGCAAACAAGACACATAAAATCACAAAAACATACTTGGAGGCTCTAAATAAAAATCTGCCAAAGCAGCAGAGACCTCCAAATCAGACACCCAAGCAACCACCACCCCACAACAACTTACATGTATCACATACTTCACGAAGTTAGTTATTGTGCCACACAGTTGCAGTCCCTAAGGCTAAATAACACACCTAATACACTAGTAATTGGAGACTCTATAGTCAGGCACACTGACGTCCCACTCACCAGACTGTACAAGAAGAAGGTCACTGTAAGCTGCCTGTTGGGAGCCAGGATCCGCCACATAACACAGGCACTCAGGTCACTCCACAGCAGGTACAAATATGACTCTGTCATTGTCCATGTTGGTGTGAATGACCCGAGACGTACCTCCCTGGATTTCATGAAAAGAGACATAGAGGAGCTCTCTGACCATGTAGCCCAGGCCGGTATGACCCTGACCATAAGTAGCATATTGCCCTCACCAAGAATGATGCTGCAGTATAAAGACAAAATGATAAATTTTAACAATTGGCTAAGTTATTGGTGTCATTCAAAGGGTATCCAGTGTCTGTCAGCCTGGGATGACATGCTCTACAAACCACGTTGCTTCGCCAGGGACGGCTTGTACCAGTCACCTTTGGGCTTTCGAATACTGGCTAAGGCTCTTGCCACCCCCATAGTGCATTTTTTAGGCAAAGCCCAAAAGTCAAACCCACCTCCATAGACAATACCAGAAACAAAAAAACTAAGGGTAATGCTACTCAATGCCAGAAGTCTAAACCTCAAGATGCATGCACTCGAGGCACTCCTCAGTATGGAGAAAATCGATATCTGTGCAGTAACAGAAACCTGGTTCAAGGCTCCAGAGAGCACCCCAGCACTACCAGGATTCAACTCATACCATTCTTTTCGGCCCCAGAACTTGGACCGGACTACTAAAGGCGGGGGAGTATCCATTTTCATCAAGGATACCCACACCTCCAGGTTAGTGGCTTTACACGAGACAGCAGAAACCATCCACGTGCAACTAACAGTAGGCAAAACTGCTTTTCAGTTTATAGTCTGCTACAGATCACCTACCTTGTCTCAGGAACCCCACTCGGCATTCCTGAGAACACTGGAGAATATGAAGGTCTCAAACACAATGATATTGGGGGATTTCAACTACCCAAACATTGACTGGGAAAACTACTCAAGTCCCAACTCTTTTGCCCAATGGTTCCTGGAGTTTATAAACTCAAATGCCATGGAACAACTGGTCACCACTCCCACAAGAGGGGACAACATATTGGACTTGGTCATCACCAACATGGGGGCTCAATGTTCCACACCAGAGGTAAATCCCTCATTGGTAAGATCAGGCCATAAACTTATCACAATGGACATCCACATCCCGACTCCACCCCCAGCAAAGGAAACCACTGTGAAAAATTTCTCAGAAGCAAACTTCACAATTCTCAAGACTGAGTTGGAAAGTTTTAAAGCCCCCGGGCTAATGGAAAATGGTACCCAATCAAAAGAAGAGCACAGTGTTGCGGGTCCACGGATAATTTATTGTAGAAAACACATCCACAAATGAAATAAAACGTAATTAAAATCCACAATGGTAGACATCCAAAATGGTTAAGCGCTTTCATCAAATAAATTGACTTCCTCAGAACACAATGACTAATAAAGTTCAGTTTTAAATACATGAATTCTAATTAGTCAGAAATTCAAAATGACCAATCATGTTCAATGACAGCTCCCTCCTCATGAATAAATATTCCCTCCTCATAAATATGTTAAATACATAGTTGTTTAAAAAGAAAGAAAAAAAAAAGAGTCTCATCATAAAACACACACACACATGGAAAATGGTACCCAAACCACAGAATCCTTTACAAATGCACTCTATATGCACCTACAGGAATGCATAGATCGTGCCATCCCAAGTAAAACAACTCCTCCAAGAACAGGAGGCCAGTCTGGTGGACCCCGGCCATAAACAAGCTATACAACAGAAGGAGGAAGCTATTACATGACAAGGAAAAATTCCATAAAGGGAAGACATCCTTGATCATTACCAGTAAGAAACTTCGATCCCTCATAAAATCATCAAAGGCCAGCTTCGAAAGAAAAATTGACAAAGACTCTAAAGATAATCACAACGCGTTCTTTAGCTACGTCAAAAATCTGGGTGACAGCTCTCAGATCTGCTCTGAGCTGGTGCATAATGGCACAAAATACACTGAACCCACAGACATTGCCAACATCCTGGCAGACAGGATCAGTGCAAACTTCAACCCCCCTTCCCACCCAAAAAGGCCTGTGTCTATTCCAGAAGAATGCAGTCCCCCAGACATCACAGAAACAGGTGAAAGCAGCCCTCTCCAAAGTAAAAAAACACAGCCTCAATGGGACCAGATGGTATCCTGGGCTGCGTCTTACACGAGCTCCAAAATGAACTAAACCCTCACATGAATTCACTGTTCCAACTCAGCCTTACCACAGGTTATGTACCCAAAGAATGGCGTACAGCAACAGTGATCCTGCTCCACAAAGGTGGCACCACAACGGATTCCGTGAACTACCGCCCTATAAGCCTGACTAGCCTGGTCTGCAAGGCTATGGAGCGCATCATCATGGATCTCATTAACAAAGACATTGGGAACCTCCAAACATTAGACCCCACCTAATTCGGCTTTGTTAAGGGCAGATCTTGCCTCTTAAACCTAGTTGATTTCTTTGAAACAGTTACCAAAGCCTTAGATGAGGGAAAGGTAATCCACACAGCCTACCTAGACCTAGCTAAGGCCTTCAAAACAATACCCCACTCAGGTATCATAAATAAGCTTACCAGCTTAAAAATCAACCCATACGTCACAAGATGGGTTGCAAACTGGCTCAGGGACATAACTGACATGGTCAGAGTTGCGGGCGCTATGGCCGACTCTAAACCAGTCACAAGTGGTGTCCCACAGGGATCAGTCCTGGGACCACTTTTGTTCGGTATATACTTCTCTGAAGTGCAGGCAAATACGAGAGGACTGTGGCTGACCAAGTTCGCAGATGACTGCAAACTGGGAGCCATAATCGACTCAACAGCTGACACAAGCATCCTCCAAAAAGGCCTTACGGAGACTGATACCTGGTGTCAGAACCATGGCCTCAAGCTAAATGCAAAAAGATGTATAGTCATCCCCTTTGGGAAAAACAAAGCACCCACAAACTACCACATAGGAGGAAATCCACTAATTACAGAAGGAGTAATCAGGGATCTGGGGACCCAAGTACATAGTAACCGCTCCTTTGACAACCACATTGCCAAAGTGGTTAGGAAGACTTTCTATATAGCCCACCTAATCACAAAAGGGTTCACATCTAGATCAAGAGAGGTCATTGTGCGTCTCTACTCATCACTTATCAGGCCCATAAGTGAGTACAACGCCCCATTTGAGATGTACCCTACCAGACACCTGCAACAGCTGGAGAGACCTCAAAAATACCTCACCAAGAGGATCCTGGGCCTCAAACAGTTGCTCTATGCAGCTCAACTAAAACTCCAGCTCTACTCAGTTGCTTACCGCCAACTCAGAGGTGATTTCTGCCTGACATACAAGGCCATGTCCAACCCGGAATTGTTTGACATGCTCCACCTCAAGAAAACCAAATCCACTAGAGCTACACGCTCCAGGGATTTAAACCTTAACACAACAATAAATAGGACATGCTGGAGGGGTAGATTCATATCCCAAAGGCTCCCCACGCTTTGGAATAGAATCCCAGTCCATGTTAGTCAGAGCCCCTCAGTGACCCTCTTCAAGAGAAATCTTGATGAGTGGATGGGTAGTCGTAAATTTGCTCCTAGGATCACTTCTATGGCCCTGCTGGACAGAGGCTCAGGAATCTAGTCAAAAAGGGAGGTGAAAGCCAACAAATTCTGGCTAGGCTTATAAATGCCCTAGGGCAGATAGCCTAGTACCTACCTATGAACCTGTGAACCTATGAAATGTAAAGTACATACCCCACTTTATGTTATTAATGTTTAGAAGGACACTAAAAAGGGGGAAAAGTAACTAAGTAAAACAGTTTTTGTTATCATTAGTATTTGTATAAACATTTCATGATACACACTGCACGATATATGGTAAAGCAGTTTTGCGTAGTGTGTAGTCAGGGGTATTTTAAATGTGGGGGAGTCTTTTCCGTGAGTTTTATGTGTTAAAGATATTAAAAGTAAACAAGTCCCTTTTTTAGTTATAAGAAATATAGGCTTTACAGTATAACAATTGAAGAAAGTTGGGGAAAAAAGGAAGTGTAATGTCAATATGCTGTGATCTTGGGCTGCTGGGGTGGGTGTGAGGTGTAAAAGTGTACCGATTATATTATATGTAGAAATAAGATATCTTTTATTTATACAAGGGTAAATGTCTGGATTAATTCACTGGACTTGAGCTACAAACAGTTTTTTTTTGTAAGCAAATAGGTTTTAAGAATAAGACACAGTTAAGGAAAGACATGAAAAATGCCAAGTTTCTAATATATGCAAATATATTAGCTTGTTTTTTCCAATAGCAAATGTTCAGTGGAAGCCAAAAAGTCTGTAGCTAAAGGCAATTGTACATTCTATTCTGAGTGACATTTACAAAGGTTCATTGCTGACTACCTTTATATGGAAACAAGTTGCCTGCATGTAAAAACAATTAATTTTGAGAGCTGTAGAGATCTAAGCATTCTTTCCTGAGTGAACTGCAAACTTTAAAGGTACAGTGGCAAGCAGTCCAGTGAAAAGTAAAGCTGGAAGTTATGGGAAGTGAATAATAAACAATGGCCTCCCTAGCAGCCTTAATAATTTAAAGCATTTAATAAAACAGTGTACAATTTAGTTTCATTCAAAGATAGCCAGTGTACTTTTTTTCTTAAGGCTAAATGTTAATGACTTCTGAAAGGGAAAATGCTGTTTTTTACATCTCGGTGTAGAATACAGCTAACATAAGAACAGACAGCAATCACTGTGAGTGGGAACACAGGCTGTAACATATGCCTTAGTAAGGGTAACCATAATTTTAAGTTAGGTAATGCCTGTGAGGGCAGTTGTCGATTTGGGAAAAATTGTTCCTATCTGTATGAAGAAACTTCATTTTTGAATATGTACATAGATTTGTGAGTTTGATCTAAATTAGTAGGGGAAAGGGGCATTTTGAAAATACATTTAGTTTTTTGTTTGAGGGTTTTCATTATAATGGTATAAAAGATCAGCCTGCCAAACAGTGTGTGCATATAACGCAAAAGTTAGAAATCCACATTCAAAAAAAATTGTCACATATAACAGGTGGTAACAGTAGCTTTTTATCATGATGGTTATGCCACTTTTACTATCTTGGAACATAAATGGCTTTACAAGTACAGACAAAAAAGAAGAGTATTGAATTATATTAAGAAATTCAGAATTCAAGTAGCAATATTGCAGGAGACACGTTTGGAAAGAAATGAGCATGTTAATTTGACAGAGAAAGAGTTTCAAATGGATATTCAGGAGAATATCAGGGACAAAGGAAAAGAGGAGTAATTATACTAACTGCTACATGAAGCCCAATAGTGAGAGAAGATGAAAAAAGACAATACTAGTAGATTTATCATAGTAGGGGGCTATCGGCCAGGGAGGAGGATTATTACTGGGATGTATTTAAAAATTGCTATTATAGAGCTTAAGAAAATTTTGGGAGAAATAAATCAGCTTTCAGCAAGGAATATTACTTATAGGTGGGGAGTGGAACTTGATTTGCAATAGTGAGGATGTAACACAGGGTCACAAAAGGGAAAATATAACAAACAAGGGTAGATTTCTGAAGAAATGTATTAAAACATTTGTTTGGAAGATGTGAACTCAGTAGTAGTATACTCCCCATGGTAATATAACTGGGCTAGACTAGACAGAAATTATATTTCACAGGAACATTTGCATTTAATTGAAAGCTTCAACACATATCTGATAACTAATTTCAAATCATTCACTAATAAAAACCAAGATAAAAATGCAAGGAAATCAAGTAAAAATGAGACACTGGTATTTTCCCACCTACTTGTTGAGAATAAATTAATTTAAGGAATGAGTAGTGGAATTTATTTGAGATTTATTAAGGAAGACAGAAATATCTTCAGAGGTTATGGCTAGTAAGTGGGATATAATGAAAATGTTTAAAAACAGTAGAAGTAGAAGAGCGTGACATGGTTAAGAAGAAATAGAAATTACTCAGAGAGGCTCACAAAAGTACTGCAGAATAAGGGGAACCTCGCAGAACAAGAAGGGCAGAAATGCAGAGTGGTAAATAGAAAGGATATATCCATAAAATATGGCTAAATTTAACAAGACTGCAGTTAAGCAACTATTTTTTGAAAATAACTCCAGAGCACAAAAACTTTTAGCATGATTTAGGCAGCAGAAAGTTGAACGGGTTGTTGCCAAACTTAGGGAGCCCATAATAAGAAAAATAATCAGAGATACTGTAGAGCTTTTAGAGATATTTCAGAAATTTTATAAAGATTTGTATAACACAGAGACATGTGGAAATCATGAAATAGTACAAATGGAAATATTTATGGAAGACAATTATGCTAACATTAGAGGTATATGAGGTTCAAGAACTAAACAGTTAAGATAGGAGAGAAAGATGTATAATCAACCTTCAGGAAAGTTCCCAGAACCAGATGCTATTCCTGTGGAAGTCGAAAAGTTAGGAGGGACAAAAAGAGATACATATCTGGAAAATTTTGTGTAACAGTATTTTAAAATGAAGGGAAACACCAACATCTTGGAAGAAAGCTATTGTGGCTATAGACCCATCAGATCTAGCCTCATACAGACCCATTTCAATATTTAACCACAATTATAAGTGTTTATGTCAATAGTAGCTAAAAGAATGGCAAATGTGTTGCCAAAATTAATATAATGAAAAAAAAAAACACTGTTGTTGGCAGGTCCTGATACAGAGAAAGGATTCGAAAGAGTAAGCTGTGATTGTAGGACTAGGGCAATGGAAGCATTTGCGTTCCCTGATACAATAAGCTTAATTAAAAGAATGCATGAAGGTTCAGAATCAAGAATTAAAGTGGGAGGGTTCATCTCTGATAAGCTGTTTTTGAACAGAGGAACCAAGCAGGGGTCTCCTCTTTCCCATTTGCTACTTGTTTTATAATTAGAACCTTTGGCAAACAAAATAAGGGACTTAAATAAATGTAGGGATATAAATGATATGTAATCAAGAAAGGTTGGCTTTATCTGCAGACAATATTTTGAAAAGGACATCTAGGTGTTGTGAAACATTTTGAGACAGTTTCATGTCTTTTCAGGATATACAACTAATGAAGATAAAACAAAGGCTATAGTCATGAATTATGTGCCCACATACGAGTTGGTTCAGCAATACCAATATTTATAAGGACATGATAAAATGAAGTACTTATGAGTATGAATTAAAATGACTTCTGTTATGGCAACTAAGGATATATGGGAATAGACTAAAAAGATAATCCAAAAAGTGAGAAAGTGAAAGCAGTGAAAATGTTTTTAGTCTCTCTAACTTTATATACAGATCAGGAATATATTATCCACCAAAGGAGAAGTTGTGGATGATAATCAATAAAGACTTGAAGGAATTTATCTGGGAGGGAAAAAGGGCAACAGTTAAGTGAGGTAAATTGATTCCCCCCAATAGAACAAGGTGGTTTAGGATTACCTGATTTGAAGGGATATTTTAGACCTACGCAGTTAAGGATCATATGCATAATCCATGCAGAAAGTTATTTTTCAAAATAGAAAGGGATCATGAAAAAGAAGGGGTGGGGAGTTCAAGAAATAAAAAAGATGTAATGTTGGTTGCAGATCCTTAAAGAGAATAATAACCATACAGAATATTACAGTCATGAAACAGCAGAAAGTACTCTGAGAACTAAGCCAACATGAGAATGGAGAAGGAATTTTTGCCAAAAGGGAGCACTGTAAGTATGTATACAGAAAACAAGCAAGAGGGAGCTGAAATTTAATGAAGAAGCCTGCCAAAAGAACAAAGGGATCGGTAAGGGTAATAGATTAGAATGAGACCAAGAAGCCATTTGGATTGCAGCCTAGAGACAGCCTTCCCTATCAGGGATTGATATCAAAGTTTAGGCAAAAAAAAAAAGGCACAGGAGAATCTGAAGTGAAAGATCTGCTCTGGTGGGGGTTTTATTTAAATTTAGCAAAGAAGCTGCTGTTAAAAAAGAGACAAGTAAGGCATATAAAATACTGCATGAAAATTATAAGATTCAATCAGAGGAGATAAGAAAATATTGGCAAGACAGACTGGAAAAGCAAATTACAGGGGAACAACTGGAAGACATATGTATGAATTCCAAGTATGCAGTGAAGTCTGAAAGGTTTATAGGATCTTTGCTTGAAAATGTTTGCATGGGTATTCTAATACCCCAATCAGATTTCAAATAAATTTTCTAAGGTAGATATCAAATCTTGGTGGTGTGATAGGGAAGAAAGTAGGTAACTAGAAACATGTGAGTTTGGACTATATGTTGGCAGATTTAAAAAATTCTCTACACAATACACTTAAAAATATTGGGTGAAAAAATGGCTGTAATGAAGGACATGATTTTTGAGTGATGATACAGGATCTGAATTGCCTAGACATAGTAAGGCCTTATTAAGTTCAATTCTTTTGTCTGCCAAAAAAAGAAATTAGTAGAAAATGGAAATCACAGTCTAAACCAACTGTATTTGAAGTATTGAATATTAAAAAAGAGAAAAGAATTGGATGAGAGATCTTTAGAAAAGGGAAGGAGAAAATTACATAGAAATAAGTTGAAATTTTTGGAATACATGCAAAATAATGTTTAGGAGGTGAAATGAAGTTTAAGGGAAGGCAGAAATTCAGCAATTTATGCAATGTTGGACTGATAAAATACAAAGAAAGAAAAGACATAATTACGTAAATGGAAAAAAAAACATTAATATGGTTAGATTTGCCTTAGTGTTAATGTATGTTTTCTATATCTTAAGTGATAATATAATAAAAGTATTTGAAACAAAAGAATACCAGTGAAAGAAATAGCTGCTGACTATATGCATGTGTAGAGTATTGCAAAGTTTTGTTAACTTCTCACATTGCAAAAAGCAGCTTGGTGTAAATTAAATTATGTAAAAAGGAACTGATAAGCACTGTAGTTTCAAATTTCTTATGATTTGGCTGCATATGTAAAGCATGGAAAATATGCTTAAATAAAGTAAAACATTAATTGATGTAAATGTGTTGGGATTTCTTTTATTGTAGCACACACTCTAAACACAGGAACAAATATGGAAAATGTGTTGAGGAAAATGTTTTCCCTAGCTTTCTAAAAAAATAAGTCAGACAATTTTGAAGTAAGCACTGGGTATAAAGATTGAACTGCATGTTCTAAACTAATTAGTGTGTAAAGTAATAATATTTTACAAGCTATAAGTCAAAATTGCATTCAGTTGAGAACTTGGTGCGACTATAAGCTCTGCTTCATGGGGAGTAAAAGCAAAAGAAAGAAATATGCAGCATATAGAAAACACTTACAAATGATGTTGCTTTATATTCTTACTAAACAGTTAAAAAAAGCAAAATGTATTTGAAGCATAAATAAAAAGCAAATCATCCTGAGTAGTGACCTTTTGCTAATAATGGAGAACTATTATACTTAAAGGAAAGATCACTGCCCTGTGTCAGTATAGAGACTTGCTCCAGCAATAAAAGTCAGTACTGGTGGCATTTAAGGAATTGATTGAAAAATAAAAAATTCTGCTAAATTTGTAGTATAAACTTGCATCAAGAAATTGTGCATAATAAAACTACTTTATCGAAATTCTGGTGATATTTTGTGAAACAAAAGTTTCAGTATGGTGCAATCTCTAAAAGAGTTAAACCTCAACATAAAAGGGAGGAAGGTCACTGGAATGCACTACAACTTACAAGAAAGCAAAATTTATGCAAACCTTGTAAAAATTATTGTGAATTGCCTATACTGAAAAACTGACAGGCAAAAGTAATAATAAGCTTGCATAATGCATGCGCTACTGTCACGAATGATGAACAGATATTAAGCTCTGCTAAGGTACAGCAACAAGAGTCCACCACCAAAGAAAGTGGTGGTGGCAACAGTGGTACACAGAATGTGAATGTTTTGCATCAAAATACCTCTGACAGGCAGTAACAAATGAGTATGTTGTAGTAAACTGCTACAACTGTACAAAGTGAAACCTTATTTGAGAATAAGGACTCGCACGCAAAAGATTGCAAGAAAGGTGGAATAAATGTTGCTGAAGAGAAGAATCAGAGTTTTAGAGCAAAGATTTAGAAACAAGATGCTGCAGGAAAGGCAGTGGAGGTTATTTCAGGAGACCTGGTTAGGCAACAAAAGGCTAACCAGCAAAAAGACAGTGTAAATGGAACTCTCTGTCAACATCATATAGCTCTGCAAGAACAAATCAGGGCATTAACTTAAAGAGTGCAGAAATTCTAAGACTACCATGGATCTGTCTCTAGGCATAGAGTATCAGTGAGACATTTGGAACAGGTTGTTTCAGAAAATGAAAATAAAATGAAAGAAATGTTTAAAACATTTTTGAGAGGCCTTGACCAGCAAAACGTATGACAAAATAAAACAAAAAAAAATGTTAAGTTGTCTGTGGAAGTTGGGACAGTAAAAGATAACAGTAAGCTTGAAAGTGATAAGTCAAGTAATATCACAATTAATTGAAAAAAACGGCAAAATAACCTGATGCATGAACTGAACAGGAAAAGCAAAAAATACAAAAATGCATTAACACTGACTTCAATGTTGTTATTTGTCTTTCGGCTTTTCACAGTTAGGGGTCACCACAGCGCAACTCCGGCCTGCTAATGATTAGCAGTTGGTTTTTATGGTGTCGAGTTGCCAGCCCGACGCCCAACCTTCAAAGAAGGCACGCCCATTCAACGCATGTCTTTCGAACACCCATTCGACCGCGGGGAGGACATGCAGACTCCACACAGAAGGCACTTCCAACCCAAGCTGAGAATCGAACGGGAGAACCTCTTGCTATGAGACAACGCTACCGCTGCACCACCACGGAAGTACATTAACACTGACTTCAATGCACATAATTAATACATCCAGGAGCTAAAACAAAATGCAGAAAACTGAAAGCCTTGTTAAGAAGCTGCAAGAAGAAACTAGAAATTGCATTGCAGAATGCATAAACAACATGAGACATTTTTAGTATGATGCAATTTTAGAGATAACCACTAAGTGTTCAAATCTGGTAGCTGAAAATAAAATCTAAAACAAATCTTTGGAGAAAGTAAAAAGTAAATTAAAACAACATGGTAAGATAATACATAAAGGTCATCCTGCTGCAACAAATTTATAAGAGGAAATTAATTTCCCCAAATAAAAAAAAGACACAAACTAACCTTCTGAGACTGAGTGAAGTGACCAATAGGGAACAGAAGAGACATTCAGTCAGAAAGCCACAGAAACTACTGAACAAGAACTACACTGAAGGCCAGATGAGTGTGCCTGGCATACTCATAAATAAAAACTTGTACAACTCAAGCCTGCAGAGACAAACATAAGACAAACTGGGAGTGTACAGTAAATCTCAGATGTACTTAATGTTGAATAGAGTTCAATCATGAAATCTAAACCAGTTGACACCATCTGTACCAAATATAAGCTCTTTTAAGGAAGACCAATAGCAAGACAGTTCTGAGTACAAAAATGTTCAAACAAAATGAACAATGGTTGCCTTACCATTTTGTAAAAGCAAAAGGAATGTGTTCCTGTAAGTGAAAATTCTGCAAATGAGCTGTTACAGGTTGCAGAACAGCATAAAAGGAACATCAAACAGCCTGTTGTCATGGAACTATGCCTCCATTTAAGGAATAGAAAACAAGGACAAAGGTGCAGTTGTTGTGGAAGTCTTGCACAGTACCACAGTAAAGTTTAAACTGGAGACAGAAAATGTACAGCTGAGCTCTAAGCCAGAAATGAAAGATATAGACAGCAGAATATATGAGCCAAAATTAATGTCAATACAACACCTAGACAGATGTCAAGCAATATACAATAACACTATATTTAAAGCAAAACCATTTGGTACAAAAGAGGAAAATACAAGTATAATTTCTGCATCTTATTGTCCAGAGGAAAACATGAGATCAAGTCTATCAGATCCTTATGCGGATGGTTCTGATGTTAAGCAAAAAAAAAAAAATGCAGAATACTAGAGCCCCCAGCACAGCTGATGTGGATAAAATAAAACCTGCACAAATAAAATAATGCTGCTAATGTCTGAGGTCTATCGCTTGCTTCATGAAATATTGAGGAAGAATTAATTACAGAACTGAACCTACTAATAAAATGAGATGCAACAGAACTTTACTGCAGTGACCAAAGTGAACTCAAAGAGGTAATGAAAAAGATGGAATTTATATGGACAAAGGCAATTCTGTAATTATCCCTGCTTTCAGGATGGACATTTTTCTTGAAACTATACCAAATGTAAGAATGCTTGGAGACAAAACAGAGGGCCAGCTGAGGTGGGATCTGTCTGGCTGCACCCCTGCAACAGCTGTGGGGTGTGTAGAGCTTGGTGATTGGGTGTTGTGGAACGAGTGTTCCACATGTGCCCCAAATCGAAGAAGCCACACTTCGTTGTTGTGGAAAATGGAAAATCATAAGCACAAAGTGAGACAGTGAAAGAGACAGAGACAAAGTGAGAGTAATGTTGGCCTGTTGGAGAAAGGTACTTGCCACTAACAATGGAGACTTTTGGGAGGGGAAACTCAATCAGAAGCAGCTGCGGAGTACTGCAGACTTGCCTGTAGATGTACTTAAAGGGACAGCTGCAAGCCAATTTCACTTGAGCCAGACAACCAATGTTGTGGTCTAGAAGAAATTATCATATCATTTTCAGACTGTGAATAGACTTAAACTGTAAGTAGCCTGATACAGATTAAAACACAAGTATGCTTGTTTTGCATTTGAAGTTAAAAATTATCTTTATTTTGGGTACCTCACTATAAGAAACGACATTTGTACCAAATAAAAGACCTCAGAATACATTACTTTTTTACAATATATACTGTAAGAAAGCATAATGAATTTGACCAAATGATGAAGTGCAAGTGACCCAAACATATATAAATCATGATGCAAGAGTACATATAACACACACATACAGATATAGGTGTGCACATACCACATGCAAATTTTAATATTTTGCAACATTTGTGTAATAATGCAGAATATTGTTTGTACTGAGATGAACTAAAGAGCACTGCAGAATTAAATTTTGTGTGTAGTGATGAACGAAGCAGTTTTGTGTACTGTACGTGCCTTGTGCTAAAACTTGAGGAGAGAAGCACCTAAAATTTGCTGTAACGGCTGATGTACATAATATCTGATTTCTTATGCTGCACTACTGTTTCTCTTTTTTTCCTGGATGAAGCACTTTTCTGTTGCTTCTAGTACTGAGGCATAGTACTTTACTAATCCATGGGGTGAAAAGCTTCTGCTAAAACTAGTGCTCCAAGATATTTCTTCATTATCATGCTGTGTACATTTGAACAGTGACATACACCACCAGTCTTTCCAGTATGTGGTTTCCGGCCATTGTGATGGTCTAACCTTGTAGTTTCCCTACAGTTTTTGTTGGGAACGCATACTGTTTGACATTCATTTTACTGCTGCCCATCTTTATTTCCCTACATTAAAATACATGCATCATGTGACATGGCATGATCTCTCCACTTACTTTGTAAATCCACACATCACATTCTTTGTGCTGGACATTTCTTATATTGCATGCATTGATGGAAGAAAGTGTTAGTGGTTGCTAAGATGCTTTCCCATCTGGAAGAAGGTTATGCCATATCACAGTGAGTGATGCAGGATTTCATGGATATGCACAGTACCATGCAGATTCAGGAAGATATGTTATAGAGACTGCTGTTGACATATTTATGTCTGAAGGAACTGTGCTTGATTGATCTTCAGACTGCTTAAGTGTTAAGCAGGCATAAATCATCATTTGAGTAGAAGATGACTAATGCTGCAGCTACCGTGCAAAATGAGGCTGTGAGGAAGGAAGACGTAGCTAGTCACAGTTTAGAACCACAGACTATTCTGAGGTTTCTGCAACTTCTAAAACTTTGTCACTTCACATGAGACGTCGGAATGGTATATAGTATTTGTTCTTACATGATCAATCTAGGTTCTGACAGGTTGGTGATGGGACCCAACCTTTACAGGCACTGTGCAGCATAAATCTTTTATGGATGCTATTAAGAAACTTTTACAGCATTATATTATGAGACAGTGCATTAAACCATTTTTTAACATTACATGCTCCCAATATTAATGTTTTTTAAACATTATATTAGGGTCATATAAGAGTGCCACTCTGTTGGGAGGTACATGTTTCACTGCAAATTGAACTTTGTTTTCAAGCACTAGAATGCAGTGTCTACTTATATGTTAATGAAGGCTTGGAAACCTGATATTTCTGCTTTGTCTGATGGGACTGTTAAAATGGTTACCACTTTGTTCTTAACAGAATCCATTTTTGTTATAAAGATGCTTTATACTGGCTAAATATAAAATGTAAAGCGTTGGATGACTTTGTAGGTGTAACTGATGATGATGCCACTTGGAATGGAGTTTTCCATTCTGAGCAAGACCAGGAATTCTGTCTTTTAACAAAAGTTCAATGAGTGACATATAACAGACTTCCAAAATAACTGTACACTGAGTAGCAGGTTGAGCACTCTCAGTGTGAAAACAGAGAAACTGTTAAAAGAGACAGTAAAATAATCACTTTGAGTAAAATTCAATCACTTGAATGCCAGCAAAATAAGACACCTGAAGAAAACATAAAAAAGAAAAAAACTTGCAGCCATTCAGCTAAAAAGTAATTAAAGTTTTAGCTTTTATAAAAAAGAGATGGTAACTGGCAATTTAGAAGAAAAACACATCAAATAAAGTCAGATGTGTTTAAAAGAGGTCTATTTTGAAACATTGAATGCTTAAAATAGTGAACGATGTTTCAATTGACCCTTTTTTAGCGAAAGCTGAAAATGTCAACACCTCAGAACAGCGATTTCTTTCCTAGGGAAATATATATATATATATATATATATATATATATATATATATATATATATATATATATATATACACACACACAGATGTATGTATATAGATGGAACAAAGTAAAAGAGAAATTAACATTGCAGGTTGCATAAAGACCAAGATATTCAACTTAAGTGCTTTTCATCTAAATGAACACTATCAGAAGATGCTAAAATTAGGTTTGAATTGTATACCTAGTCACAGATCCAGCCTCACTCGTACGATTTTACAAATAAAATTATATACAAGAAAAATTAATTTGGCTTTTATAATGACAGATGTAGACATTAACAACTGTTTGAGTACACCTCCTATGTTTAACCCTTCTTTACAGTACAGCATTAGAAACTTTGAAGCATTTTGTGAAAGAAATATAAGACGTCTTTTGGATAAAAAAGCAGTTAAACCTTATAATTTGTCAAATGTTTAACATAAAGCACTTAGAGAGTTAAGTAATGAAAAGAGCTTTAGGTTTATGAAGGTAGACAAAATTGGTAGTTTAGTGGTAATGAATGTGGAAGATTATTATAAGATGATGGAAGAAATGCTTAGTAATCAAGAATATCAGGAGGTCTCTTTATTAGAGATTCAGGCAAAGTACAAGTTTGTACACTCATTGCTGAATGATATGTTAATGAATGGTGAAATGGACACTAAGATATATAACATTTTTTATACAGAGCAACCACGTGTAGGCATTTTATTCGGAATACTGAAAATTCACAAAAATGTCATCCACTCCCCGTTTAGACCTACTGTATCTGCCAGTGGTAGTATTACAGAAGGCATTTCAATATTTTTAGACACTGTTTTTAATCCAATAGTGCAAACTTTGCCTTCATATTGTCGAGACTCATGGGATTTTTTAAATCATATTAAGAACTTTCATTCAGAATTTTCTCCCATTAGGAAAAGGATATCTCTCTCGTCACTGTTGATGTGGTTTCTTTAGTAACGTCTATTCCAGAAGGTGTACATTTTATTAGAGGCTATTTACACAATTATGCACAACTAAATGGCAACTCCTTACAACTTTATTGTAGCTTACTGGAGATTATTTTACAGCACAGTTATGTTTTCATAACAAGTATTACAAGTAGAACAACAGGGAGTTGATATAGGGACGACAGCAGCCCCAGCTTATGGTAACCTTGTTCTTGGTTGGTGGGAAAGAGAGTTACTATCCAAGGTACAAGAGTTCAACAAAGTTTTATTTAATAACAAATTTGTTAACGATTTGTTTTTTTATTATCAAACGGGAATTTTGAAAGTACAATTTTTATAAAACATTTAAATGAGACTTCTTCATTTTTACAATTTACATTGGGAGATAGTGGATGTAAAGTTTGCTTTTTGAATGTACAGTTAACTTGGGATGAAGTAAACATTTGTTTTGAAAGCTGTACTTATGGAAAGAAATACTTTTTCAAACAGTTATCTACATTGTCTTGGTACTCACTCTAGTTACATCAAACATAATATTCCCGGGGACAATATATCAGAGCTTCAGGTATGAACATGCCTTCATGTGAAAAATTACCTTTATTATGAGTCCTTTTGTAAATGGAGGTTATTCATTGAGTTTATTGGAAGAAATAGCTAAAGAAAGCTGAGAAAAATAACACACTGTTTTCCTCCTATTTTGAGTAAAGGCTTTGTTAATAAATCCGACAAAGTTATTAGTATTAATATCCCCCGATGTAGTTTAGTCCTGTCTGTTGACACTTTTAACATTAAAAAAAATATATGCAACAACTGGAGAATTATTAATAGTAACAAAGAGCTTATGGAAGCTCTAAGGAATGAACCGCTGTTTCTCAATACAACAGAATTAAGTATAAAACATTTATTGGAAAGGGCTGACACAAACGTTATGGCGCCACATTCCATCAAAAGAAAAAGGACTTATAAATGTAACAGTTGTTGAGTGTGTAGACACATTCATGATGGACCATATGTCTTTTTGTCTCCTACATCTTATACTACAAATTTTTTACACAGATTTAATTGTGAATCTATGGAGGTGATTTACAATGCATTATGTGTAGGATATGATTCATACTACATCAGTATGACTACAAGATGTTTACGAGACAGGACTGAAATGCTATCAAATGTTGTGATGTAAATAATGCTTCGTTTAAACATTCTATTGTTTGTAGAAATTTAAAAAATTTTCATTATGCTGTTTTAGAACAGATTTGTGCTGACAAAAAAGGTGGTGATTTTTAAAAAAAACAAGTGAAAACAAGAGAGCTTGCATGGCAGATTAAACTTGGTGCTGATATTCCACCTGGCCTAAATGAACATATAAACATTAAGTGTTTTTTGAAATGATTGAACATTGAAGAGTTAAAAATTTTTCATTAGGCTTTTTGATGTTTAATTAGGTGATTCATTTGACAAATTAGCTAATTTGTGAAGAGTATTTAAATTTGTCATTTTAAAGTTTGGATTGAGCTCTGAAGAAGTTTTATAAGAAAGTGAATATTAAAGTATACCACGCTAATTTATTTATTTATTTACATTTGTTGGCCGGGAGTGTCAAACTAGATGTAGGTCTATTTTCAGCAGAGGCCTGGGGAGAAAAGCTCCACAGTTAAAATAAACAGACAGTAGTTACACTGGATTACATAGCGATTAACAATTTGATTAACATAGCAAATAATTACAAACATATTTACAAATGAAGAACATAGTACATCAGTAGACAAATAGAATCTTTATCTGTAAAGTACATAACAGACATTAACAAATGTTACAGTAAGAAGTTCCTGCTGTATAATAAGTACTAGGCTTATGAGCATCTGAGCTTGCTATGATCAAGGTAGTTAGTGGGGTGGAAAGAAAGGCAGTGGTTGGATGGGGTGGGTGATATTAGAGTGGGAGTTGCAGGGTATAGCCAGCATGTTTTTAGGTGCGCTTTTAGTAAAGTTTTGAAGTGGGTGCATGATGGTATGGACGTAATTGTGGGTGGGAGGGAGTGCCACAATTTGGCTATGGCACAAGAGAATAGTGCTTCACCAGCATAGTTATTGGCTATAGTGATATGCAAGTGATTTTTGTTGCTGGATCTTACAGGTCTGGTGGTGTGATAGGGTTGGAGTAGATTTTGGAGGGATGGGACATTTAGTGGATGGTTTACTAGTCTGTGGGCAAGTGAGAGTTGATAACATTGAAGGAGGTGAGGGAGTTCAAGCCAGCCCAGTTCAGCAAGTGAGAGACAGTGGTGACTACAGTACGATGCCCCTGTGGCGAATTGGGCAATTTTGTTGTAGAAGGTCTCTAGCTTGTTTAGATCACATTACCTTAGGTTGATACATATTGGAGAGGCATAAAGTAGGGTGGAGATAAGGTGGGAATTTGCTATTGAAATCTTTGCTGCTTTGGTGAGAAGTTGCTTATTTCTGTATAATGCTCCTAGTTTTTTGTGGACTTTTTTTATGGTCATGGATATGTGAATGTCAAATTTTAGTTTACTGTCTGATTAATTGGATCTTCCTCAGCATTACTGAAGTGATGTTTGGTAGTTGTGCATTTTATATACACACACACACACATACATATATATATATATATATATATATATATATATATATACATATATATATATATATATATATATATATATATATATATATATATATATACATACATACATATACATATACATATATATACACACACACACACACACACACACACACACATACCTACATATATATATAAATCTGTTAACTTGGACATTTTCTATTTAGAGGAATGTATTGCCAAAAACATTGTACCACAGGGTTTCGGGTTAGCAAGTACCCTGATAGTTTTCTTTACAACAAAGTTATTGTTAATGAATTTAATGATGTCTTTGATGAATGTGGGTTTAAGATTTTAAAGCTGATGATGAAATATTCTAGGAGGAAGGTGGAATTTTTGTTAAAAGATGTCGAAAATTAGATTTGGCTATTAGGAATGATTTATTGTTTGATTTTAATAGAGAACTTTATGAGCACAGTTTTAACCGTGTGAAAAGGAAGTGTGAGGATGATTTTTTTGAGAAAGCTGAAAAAGTTGACTAGGGACCTTAAACAATACAGTGAGGACAGAGCTTACACATTTAGGGGAAGAATAATGAAAGTTAGGGCATACAGATTATCCAACACCACAAATGTTATTGACCTAGCCCCTAACAACAATGAGAATTTGAGTATTGAAAGGGTTAATGAACAGTAACGGGTAAAGCCCTTAAACCTAGTCCGACTACTCCTGTTTCAGGAGGACCAACCTGCTTGTTCCATTGATGGGCCATGATTCTAATGGACCCACGGACATCAGGTGTGATGAAGGGGAAACAAATGAACAGGATTTTAGCGGGGGAGGGGGAAAGGAAAGAACCTAGCGAAAAACAAAAAAAAGGGAAGGTATAGTTTTGGAGGCAAATGGAGTTTCACACTGTTACAATGGTTTTAAAAATTTTAACCTGAGTGGGACTGATAATAAACTAGAGCAGTTCCACCTTTTTGAGAAAGGTTTCAAGTTTGTACCTTCAGTAAGATTTAATGTTTGTGACACTCTTATTGAGTTAAAGTTGTTTTGTTACAAAATTAAATTTAGCTCTTATTTTTGATAAGTCAGACATTAGTGATAAGATGCAATTTAAGAAGTCAAGTACATTTAATTCTCCTGTTCACCCAGCATTACAAGTCTTAGAGAAGGTTTGTGCATCTGACATATATGCTTTAAGTGCTGATAAAAACTTTAGGAAGAGATGTGGCTTTAAAATGAATTTGACTGTGGAAGAAAGTCAAACTTTAGAACAATTGGTGAGGGACAGAGAGATTCGTATTATGAAACCCGATAAGAGGGGGCGGTATGGTTTTGGTTCATGCCTTAGAGTATTCTTGTAAGATCTTGGAAATGTTAAATGATATGAATGTATATTTACCAGTATCTATTAATGAAATTAATATCTCTTATAGGAGGATAGATTTAACCATAGAGGAACTTGTGTTAGAAAAAAGATTAGATGAGAAACTTGGGGCTGCCCTGACCATTACGAAACCAAGATTAGCTTCCTTTTTTGGGATTCCCAAAGTACACAAGTGCACTACTGACCCCCCCCCCCCCCTTACAGGCCTATTGTCTCAAGTGAGGGATCAAAGACCTATTGCATTGCTACGTTTTTGGATTGTACTCTCAAACATCTTACAGGTGAATAAGCTCACCTGTTAAAGGATTCATGGGACTTCCTATGTAGTTTAACCCAGCAGTCATGCATGGGGGTTGTATATTTTTTAACCATCGATGTGGTAGATCTGTTCTCTTGTATCCCCACAAAGGAGAGGTTAGATTTATTTTGGCCTCTGTTGAATGAAAAAAGGTCACTACTAAGTACTGATGCAGATGTTTTGGTTGAGCTAATGAGGCTTGTGTTGGAAAATAATTTTGTATACTTTGAGGGTGAAACATTTAAGTAAACTATGGGGGCAGCATGTGCCGCCATATATGCCAACCTGGTGCTTTTGAAGTGGGAGTTGCAGTACATTTTTGGTTCTGTGTATTGGAAGAACATAAAACTATACTGATGCTTTTTAGATGACCTGTTTATAATTTGGGAAGGTACAACTAATTCTATTATTGATTTTCTTGAATTTTTGAATTCCAGTACTAACTTTTTGAAATTCACCTTTAAATTTGACAAAGATAAATTGACTACCTTGATGTAAGGTTAGGCAAGACTAATGGGGGTTTGAAATCTAGGATCCACAGGAAGAGTACATTTAGTAACTCTTATCTTCCTTTCAGTAGTGACCATCCTTGGAAGCAGAAGAAAAGTATTGTATAAGGTCAGATGGTCAGAGCAGCTAAAATAACCTCTGGAAGGGATGACTTTGAATCTGAAATTGAGTTTATTTCAAATTTGTTTAAGGTAAGAGGTTACCCCGTGGGTCTAATTAGGGCGGTTGTTGATGAGGTAAAAGAAGGTTGGGGTGTGAAATACCTACCATTGTTGGGTAGTTCAATGGAGAACATGCCCATGGGGGTGACAACAGACCAGCAAGCTTTTAAAAGAGCTTTGGTTTTACAGTACAGTGGGGTATCTAAAGAGATTAAGGATTTAATTGAAAGGAACTGAAAGATGCTGAAGTTTAACAAGGACATTGTGTGTAAGGTGGGTGAGAGCCCCAGTTTTGTTTTTAAAATTAATTTAAAAAAGTGTTCGAAAGGAATAGTTATCAGGATAGATCTCAGGGTGATCAGGGGACTAGAAAATGTGGAAGGTGCGGGAGTTGTAAATACATAACTGACAATGTTAGTGTTACCTTGGACAACTATGAGAGGAGTATTGTTTACTTTAGAAGAGGTAACTGTGCAACTAGGGGCATAGTTTATCTGGCCTACTGTAGAGACTGTGTCAGTTTTTATGTAGGTAAATCTGAAAGGGCACTTGGTAAACGTATATACAAACACACGTACAGTATTAGGAAAGGGAATTCAAACAATGCATTGTGTAGGCACCTACAAATGGAACCAGAACATTCTGGCTTTGTATTTGGAATTTTGGAAAAAGGTTCATCCAGACCCAAGGGGTGGTGATTGGGAGAATTGGGTTATGTTGCAGAGAGACCTTTTGGCAATTAAAATTCAATTCATCCCAACCCCCGGGGCTGAATGACCATGTTTCTATTAAACCATATTTAGTAAAAGGAGCTGAGAAAGTGTAAGAAATTACAGGTTATCAACAAAAGAGATGGTAAGGGTACTTACTCATAGTTTTTTTGGGGACCCTGTTATATCCAGTCATTCTATACACATATCCTATACAAATATGGTACTATAGTGGATTTGGAAATACTTTACTTTATGAATGTGTTTGTGGCGGTGTTCTGGTTTAGTAATTTTTTATGCCTCACTTTCTTACATCTTCCTTTTTTATACCCCCTTTTCGTGCACATTGTATGGTTTTCAAAGAAAGTATTTCATGCTTCATTCATTTATGGTAAACTCTGTCCACATAATATATTTGTTAGGAAGTTCTGTTTAAGGGAAATTGAATGTTATTGGGTTTTAGTGTCCTTTATGTTAGAATGGGACAGTGTGTACTGCTTTAAATATTTTGGCGCCGTTTTTATGAACAGGGGACTTAAATGTGGTTGGAATTTTGCTTTTTGTTATTCACTTGAAAAAACCCCGCATTTAAGGCAGGGCGAAAGCGCTTGTGTTACTTCATTAAAGACGTTTTTACCGCCATCCTTGTTCCTGCCTGGACTGTTTTTCTTGGACTTTGTTATTTGTTAATGGTCTTTTCCTTTTTATTATTTTACATATATATATATATATATATATATATATATATATATATATATATATATATATATATATATACATACATATATACACACACACACACACATATATATATAAATATATATATATATATATATATATATATATATATATATATATATATAAATATCTGACTTAAATACTTCAAAATATAGAAGAATAAAAAATAAAAAACACAAAGTACCAAATTTCAGGAGCAGGTGTAAAAGCTTTTGTTCACTGTTAGTGTGAAGAACTTCATCAGACAAAACAATGAACATTGGAACAGTACTTAAATAAGAGTATGCAAGCAACTAGGTGGCCAATAAGAAAAGACAAGATAATTAATATTATTAATACTACTTTAAAAGATCCAATAAATTCAACTGGTTATTTGGTTGTTATGGAAACCAACCTGAGGAATGCAAGTAGTGTATAATCATTATAACATTTGTAACATGACTCTAAGGGAAATGAGGGAACATTAAAACAACAGTGTAAGCGGACAACTGTCAAGATAGTACAGAATTAGTGTATCCATTTTAATGCACATTTTATATTAAGCATTTCATTAAGAACTGGGGGTAATTTAGCATTTAATCTGTGTTGCCAGAGGAGTTCTTTAACTTCTAATAATGTATTAGTATCACCCAAAAACATTTCAACATAATTCAACACTATAACTCTGAATTTGTGAAAAGAAGGGCAAAAAAGGGAATGTTTCTTAAGTACATTTTTCATATCCATATTCCTGACAGCTGCAGTATGTTCTTTAATAAGAGATGACAGTTTGCAAGTAGTTTTACCCACATAGAATGAAAGGCAAGATGCACAAATGGCTGCATAGAGTACATTTGTGGTTTTACAATCAAAATGACCTTTAAAAGAAATATTGAAGTTATTATGAGGGAATGTAAAAGTATTTCCTATTAGAATATATTCACAAGCAACATAAGTATCACAGTAAAACATGCCCGGAGAATCATTGTGAATATCTGATTGTGTTACAAGAAATGGTGGGTCTCTATTCTCAAAGGAATTTCTTAAAAGTTTGGATCGCTTATGTGCAAACAGTGGGGTAAGTACCCAATTTGTTGGAAATCTCATGGCTATTGGTGATGATATCCCAATTTCTATGTACTATGGATTTGATGCTAGCAAGATCCCTGCTAATAGGGATAGGTAAACTGATGCTTCTGTCTGCTTTCTTGTCTGAAAATTTGGCCGTGTAAAGCATTAGCAAGTTCTGTGAATGCAAGGTATCAGGAAGCCCACAGTCAAAAAAATGAGGGTCTTGTCTCTGTAGAGAACCATGATTGGTGGAGAAGTGGGCTAGGTCCTGATTCTCAGGTTGAATGGTTGAAAAATGGGTTCAGTACTGAGTCAAGTTATGATGGGTAGAAGTAGAGTGAGGCAAGTCTAAATTGTTATTGCGTCGTTCACCAAATGAGCTATTATTCGAACTGGTAACCAGTGAGATTGGATGAAATGAGTCAGTAGCATGGTTATGCATCTGTGTATTAGAGGCAGAGGAATTAGTATTAAGAGTGGAAGACAAGAGAATGCCATTAACAGCAGTAAAAGTAAACCTAGCTTCTGCATGTTGTTTCTTGGACAAAAAGGCGTGCTTAATGTTGTTGTGTCTTTTGGCTTTTCCCGGTTAGGGGTCTGCTAATGATTGGCAGTAGATTTTTACTTGCCGAGTTGCTGGCCCTGACACACAACCTTCAATGAAGGTATGCCCATTCACACCCGTCTCCACACAAAAGACGCTCTAGCTGAGAATCGAACAGGACAACGTCTTACTATGAGGCGACAATGCTACTGAAGAACCACCACAACAGTAAAAAAAAAGCTGTGCTTAATAATGGGTGGAAATTTAGTGTGTCTGAAAGCAGAAATCTCTACAGTAACAAAGTCCAACAATCTTGGAGGATAATTCCTGTGAATAAAAAAGTTTTTAAGCACTTGACACTTATTAATAAATATTTCATCATCACTAACAATTTTGGAAATAGGAATGAACTGCCCTCTTGCTAAGTTTCTCTTCATGAACATAGAATGCGACCTGTTTTAATCAGGATAATTATTACGGAAAATGTCTTTTCTATGTAAAATGGATTCCCAAGAAAGACTGTCAGTGTGTAAGGTGATATTCGTGACCAAAAAATCAACACTATTGCCAAACCCGGCTATTTTAAATTTCAAAAATGGAATGGAGGTGGAAATAGAATCAAACACACACACACACACACATATATATATCTATATCTATATCTATATATATATATCTATATCTATATATATATATATATATATATGTATATATATATATATATATATATATATATATATATATATATATATATATATATTTATTATTTATTTACATTTGTTGACCGGGAATGTCTGACTGGACGCAGGTCCATTTTCAGCGTAGGCCCGGGGAGAAAAGCTCCACAAATTAAAATATTACAGACATAGTTACAGTAGTTACAGATGAAGAAACTTGGCAATTAAAATATTACATAGCTACAGATGAAGAACATAGTACATTCATTAGTTAACTAGCATTTGTTCTATCCACAAAGTCATAGCAGATATTAACAATTGGTACAATAAGACGTTACTGCCATATAAGTAGATAGGCATGGAAGTATCAGAGCTTGCTGTAATCAAAGGTAGTTTGTGGGGTGGAAGAGAGGTAGAGGGTAGATGGAGTGGGAGAAGTTAGAGGGGAGAGTTACAAGGGCATAGCCAGCATGTTTTTAAGTGCACTTAAGTAAAGCTTTGAAGTGGGTGCATGATGGTAGAGAGGTTATTGTGGGGGGGGGGGTTCCATAATTTGGCTATAGCACTGTAGAATAGTGCTTCTCCAGCAGTGTCATTGGCTCTAGTAACCTGTAATTGATTTTTGTTGCTGGATCGTAGTGGTCTGGTGGT
>NC_056743.1:817520202-817593274 GCF_019279795.1 Protopterus annectens
CTGCCCCACTTAAGGGGAATTTTAGGGGGTTCCCTCAAATGGAAGGGGCTTAAGGAACTTCCCCAGAGGTAAGGAATTTAATCCCTACCCAAGAGGAGGCCGAGATGCTTGGACTTGCTGGCTGCCTTGGCACGTGTATAGGCCTCGATAGACATGGACATGGGAGGCCTAGCTGCTCCACGTGCAGGAGTGACCTTATCAACAGCAATGGTCTCTGGCATTTCCTCGGTTTCAGTATCCGGAGGAAAGTCAATAACTGGCGGAGTGTCCTCCGGTATCGGAGGTATCAGTAATGCGGTGTCTTCGGTTCGTAGCGGTGGAATAACCGCCTCAGAGGGAACCGGAGCACTCGCGTTAGTTTTGGCAGGTCGGTGGAAGACGCGGGCTGAGGATGTCGGTCCCGGTCTTTTCGTTTCTTAGGAGTCTGCGTTGTCGGTTGTTCCGACGGCATCGTATAATCAAATTTATCGCCGAAAAAGTCTTCAGCGAATTCCACCCGGCGCCTGAGTGCGCTTGTTGAAGCGAGCACAGGCGGCACAGGCCGAGACGTTGTGGTCTGGGCCAAGGCAAGGGAGGCAGTAAGAGTGAAAATCCTTATGAGGTATTTGTTTACCACAAGACAAACAATTATTTACTTTTTCAGTAATTTCTGACATCGGCTGAGGCAAGAAAAGGTCCCCAACGGGGTACTTAGCTTTTTTGATGACTTCGGATTCGAAGAATACAGGAGCTGACCGACCGGCACTTGAGAACTGCTTCTGCTTCGGGCACCACGCAGCAAGAAAGACTGAAGAAGATGGCGTCGGCTGATGCTTATGTACTCCAGCCGCTCTGACGTCAGAGAGAAATGCGACATCAGCCGACGTCGGACCCAGACTTTGGAATCTGGCCGACCGAGGGCTGCCTGAGGCAGGACAACCCATATGTTATGACTGCAGTTGCATTCTTGAAGGACATCGAATGCAGTGGCTTATCCACTTAGCAATAGCCTGCTTTGATGTAGCCTTTCCCTCTGACCCTGCAGCAAATGCTACCAGTAGTTGCTTAGATTTTCATAGGGATATGGTCCTGTTTAAGTAGAATCTTAGTTGTCTGTGTACATCCAATGAATGCAGAAACCACTCCCCCTTGTTCTACGGATTTGGGTAAAATGCTGGCAGGCGAGTGGTCTGGTTACCAGTCACACTGGATACCACCTTAGGCATAAAAGAAGGATTGGTCCTGAGGGACACCCTGCCCGGGGTAAAATATAATAAAAGGCTCCACTGCCAGGAGGGCCTGTAGTTCTGAAACCCTTCTTGCTGAAGTGACTGCCAAGAGGAAAGCTGTTTTCCAAGATAAACATTTTATATCTGCAGGAACTACAGGTTCAAAAGGAGGCAGGGTGAGTTTCTCCAGCACAAAACTGAGGTCCCATGCAGGAGTTGGCGATCTTTTGGGAGGTCTTAAAGTTTTGGCCCCTCTAAAATACTGTTTAAGCAGAGGAAGAGAAAAGAGGGGAGGCTCAGTGTGTAATGAGCAGAGATGGCAGAGGCATGGATTTATTTTGAAGAAAAAGATAGGCCCTTGTCAAGCATCAGTCAAATATTGTAAAATCTGAGGAATATTGAGCTTTGCCATGTCTGTGCCTTGTGCTTGGTTCCAAACACAGAATCTCTTCCATTTATCAGCATAAGATTTTCTAGTACTAGACCTTCTGGCTTCCAAAATGACATCCATCACAGATTTACTGAGAGGTGTTTGAATAATTAGTTGATCAGCCATGCTGTAAGATTTCAGAGTTTGGAGCGGAGTGTGCAGAATTTGATAGTTCTGCTGAGACAGTAGATGAGATAACTGAGGAAAGTACCATGGAGGAAGGCGGGACATATTCCTTAGAAATGGGTACCAGTGCAAGGGAGGCCAGTCCGGAGCAATTAGGATCATTTTTGGTTTCTCCTGTCTTGACTTTTAGTAAGACCTTGGAGAGTAGAGGCAGAGGGGGAAAGGCATAGACTGATAGGTTTTTCCAGCTGAAGGATAGGGCATCCACTTTCCATGCTTTTTTATGATGAGTTCTTGTGCAGAATTTGTCCAACTGATAATTTTGGGGAGAGGCAAATAGATCTATGTCTGGGCTCCCCCATTTCTGTTAACATGCTAAAGGTTTGTGGATCCAGTTTACATTTCTGCGGGTCCATGAGATTTCTGCTTGGATCGTCTGCCACAGTATTTTGCTTTCCTGGCAGGAATTGAGCTTGAAGATGTATTTGGTAAGTCAAGGCTGTGTTCCACAAGGCCATGGCTAGTCTGCAAAGGGGGTAGGAATGTGTACCCCCCTGCTTGATTATGTACCACATAACTGTGGTGTTGTCCGTCTATCAGTAGTTGTCCTGGATGTATTAAGTCCTTGAAAGCTGTCAGAGCATTCTGAACAGCTAGCATCTCGTTCTGGTTGATATACAGATGCATTTGGTTTGGGTTCCATTTGCCCTGAATGCATCTCCCTGCTAGGTGGGCCCCCCAAGCATAGTCTGATGTGTCTGTAGTTAGGGTTTGGGTGGCAGGGGATACAGTTAATGAGAGACACTTATTTTGGTGACATGTCTCTGCCCACCAAAAAAACTCTTGTAGGCAGGGAATGAGAGGAGTCATTGTTTCCAGACTGTGCCAATGTTGACTCCATAAACTTTTTAGGTACAGTTGAAGTTTCCTCATACGCAGTCTCGCATATGGAATTAGAATGCTGGATACCATGAACCCCAAAGCCTGCAGAAGTTGTCTTGCAGATAACTGGGTTTTTGTTGCCATTTGTTTGAAGTATGTTCTCTGTTGCCTTTGTCTGGCGTGAGGTAGGCCATCTGGGCAGTTGTATTCAAGCTTGCACCCAGGAATGTAATTATTTGACAGGGTACCAATTGTGACTTCTTTTCGTTTATGGTGTACCCTAGGCATGCTATAAGCCTTTTTACAAACTCCAGATGAAGGCAAGCGTCCTTGTCCTCTGCTTGAATGAGACAATCGTCCAGATAAGGATAAATTTGAATGCTTCTTTGTCTGCAAAATGCAATTACTGGTGTCAGGTACTTTGTAAAGACCCTGGGCGCAGTAGGTAAGCCAAAGGGCAGTGCAGAGAATTGGTAATGCAAAAAACCTGCTTTGAAGCAGAGGTATCTTCTGCATGATTCCCTTATTGGGATATGCAGGTATGCCTCAAGTCTAGAGTTACTAACCAAGCATTCCTGCCTTGCATAGGCAGAAGCGGTTGTAAAATCAGCATTTTGAATTTTGGAATCTCCTGGAACGTGTTCAAAATAGATAAGTCCAGTATTGTGCGCCATGAATTGTTTTTTTCCTGGGTACCAGGAAAAATCTTGAGTAAAATTCTTGTCCTTTTTCCTTTTCTGGTACAGGTTGAATAGCCCCCAAACCCATGAGGGACATCACTTTTTTCTGGGCATCTGCCCACTAGTTTTATAGCAGATCCGGCCATCCATTTGGAAATGGCAAAGTATGGAAATTAAATCTGTACCCCTGGGATACTATGTTCAATACCCACTTGTCCTGGGTAATTAACTTCCAAATTTGAGCATTAAGTGCTAGTTTTCCCCCGAAGGGGGCTGCCAAAAGATAAGTGCTTGGTGATGGTAGAAGAAAGTAATTGAGATTGCTTACTGTAGGGTTGTGCTTTGTTTCCTCCAGATTTGGAGGTGGAGGCACCCCATTGCTTTGACCTGTAAGAACCCTGTGACTGGTATCTGGAGCCTTTTGAGCACCTGGATTTGCCCTGTGTTGCTCTGTTGGACACAGTAAAGGAACAATTTTTAGTAGGCCAGTGCCTACTGAACCTGGGTGGCTGCACTTGCAAGAAATCTTTTACAGTTTGCATACATTTAGCTTCGTCTTCCATTTTCTTTAAAACCTCTTCTGCCTTAACAGAGTATCATGCTGCAAAGGGGCATCCAACAATTTAACTTCAACATGATCAGGCAGATTTTTGCTCCTTGAGCCAGGCATGCCTTCTAATCACAAATCCATTAATGGCGGCCCTACAAGAGTCCTCCAAGGAATCAAAACCACAGTGCGAAGTATGCTTTCCAACCTGTTCTGCTGAATGCAATAATTCTGTAACTATTTTTAACACAATCGGAAATCAAAATCACTTTGTTTCAGTAAGCCCATAACATGCTGTTGATATTAAGCATATGAAACTAGCAGTTTAAAGCCCTGATTGCCAAGGTTGCAGACGTATAAACCTTCTTTCCCCATCTATCCAGCGCCGTGGAATCCGTATCAGAAGGGGCAGGAATTTTGGCTGTGGAGGCCTTTACACCCTTAGGGCTCTGAGAAATAGTCTCGGGATCAGCAGCAGGATTTTTTAATAGAAATTTGTGGGAGTCAGGAACCTGTAATATCTGTCTGGCTTACTAGAAGCCGGAGGCAGGGAATCAGGAGCCATGCTGGATTCCGAGAACACATCAACCATGTCTAATACAGAAGGGTATGCCGAAAACCTATGCTGAGGAAGAAGGAAATCCGTAAGCATCTTTTTTGATTCTGAGAAGTCCTGACTCTCCCAGTGAAAATGTTCCCTTAAATTATGCAAAGTCTCTCCAAAAGAGTAATCCTCAGGAGGAGATGCAGATGGGATGGATTCCTCTGCATCAGAATCCTCATAGGGTGGAATAGAAAATTCCTGATCAGAAGAGGAATCAGAAGAAATGGCAACCGGATCTGAAGATTCATAATCAGTGCCTTGCCTGGGCCTCTTAGTAAGGGGGGGGTTGGGAACCCCTAATAAAGTTAATTAAATCCTCAGCCATTTTGATAATCTGTTTTATTAGGTATAGGGGCCTGAGCACGTGGCTCATGCGTCTGTTTTTTAGACATAGAAATTGCTTCTGACCTTGTTTTTGTTGCTGGCAGTTAAATATAAAAATGTTAAGGCCTGAAAACACCCTCAGAAGCCGGTGGCAGCTCAGCGGCTCCAGACCCATCCAAGAGAGAGACATCCGTGGGTTCAATACTCTGAGAATCTCGCTGCATACTGGACTGCGAATGGGTTTCGGTAGAGGCCTGCGACTCAAAAGTAGCAGGTATCAGGGGCTGCGAAAGCGCCTCACCGAGTACCGGCGACTGGCTTAGGAGAAGCTTCATTGTCTGTTTTGGACCTCGACGGTCTGTCTTGTCTTTTTCCTTGCGTTATGTACTCCGGTAGTCGGATTGCTAACAGACGACATTTCAGGATAATTAAATCTTGAACCAAAATATTTAGAAGCAAAAATATACAGCCGCTTAACAGTGTGTTGGTTAAATCTAGCACAAAACTGACAGCAAGGCACATTGTGACCTGGGCCTAGGCAAGGAATACAGTACAAATCTAAGTCCTTATGAGGTATTTGCTTCCCACAAGTAATGCAATTATTAATTTTTACTGACATCGGTAAAGAGCAAGAAAGTTTCCGCAACGGGGTACTTAGCTTTATTTTGAAGACTTTGGTTCTGAAATTTGAATAGGAAAATTTCAGGAGTCGGCCGACCGGCACTTGCGAACTGCTTCTGCTTCAAGCACTGCGCGGCAAGCAAGACTGAATAAAATGGCGTTGGCTGCATGTTTTATACCCCTAACGACCTGATGTCATGGAAGAGGAGACAGCAACCAACGCAGGATCCAAGACTTTGTTATTCAGGCCAACTGAGGGCAACCTGCGAGATTACCCAAATGTAATGACTGCAACAGTGAAACACGAAGAACATCAGGGATTGAACTTGGTTTTGTGCCTCTGCCTACCAGTTTGGAGGAAGGTCAGAGAACCCTTTTGGGGCTGGCAGTGTGCGGAAGTAAAATTTATATCCCTGGGATACAATGTTGAGGACCCATCGGTCTTTGGTGATGGAGGCCCAATTTTTTGCATGGTGGGCATGTTTTCCTCTTAGGGGCACGAGCCATTGGGCAGAGGTGAGGAGTGGAGTTGAGAAGTCATTGTGAATGCTTTGCATAAGGGGGTGGGGCTTTGCACTTCCTGTTTTAGAAGTGGAGGTACTCCATTGCTGAGATCTCGGCATACCCTGAGACTGTAGTCTGGGTGGTCTTTTTCCCCTGGGTCTAGTTTGAGATGGCCTTGAGGGGGCTGGAAAGGACCAATGTTTCGAAGAGCAATGCCTACTGAATCTTGGAGGCTGCACCTGAAAAAAATCTGACTATCTGCATCGACTTAGTTTTTTCTTCCATCTTTTTGAACCTCTTCTGCTTTGGTGCCAAACAAATAGTTATTCAAAGAAGCGTCTAGTAATTTTGATTTGACGTGGTCTGGCATGGCCTTTTCCTTAAGCATGCATGCCTTCTCAGTACAGAACCAGTGACTGCTGCCCTGCAAGATGCTTCTAGGGCGTGAAATCCAAATTTCAGTGTAATCTTGCTGACTTGGATTGCAGAATGCATAAGCTTCTGTAATTCTTTACTTTCTGCACAATCTGTAAAGGTAGACAATTTTGCTTAAGTTCATAATACTTTGCTGGTATTTCAGCATGTGAAACTGACAATTCAATGCCTGAATGGTGAGAGGTTGCAGAGGTGTATACTAGTTTACCCCATCTGTCTATAGCTTGGGAATCCCTGTCCGAAGGGGTGGGATTCTTAGTTTTGCTTTTACTCCTTTAGACCCTTGGGGAATGACCTCTGGGTCAGCAGTAGGATTTTTGAAAAGAAACTTGAGAGGCAGGGACTCTGTAGTACCTGTCTGGTTTCCTTGGAGCAGGGGGTAAAGTATCAGGAGTTACACTGGATTCCATAAAGACATCATCCACAACATCCAGAACATTTGGGATAGCTAAAGGTCTGTGTTGTGGCAATTCTAAACATTCTGAGTCTCCTTGGACGGAGGATAATCCTGGCATTCGCAGTGGAAATGCTCTCTTAAAATATGAAGAGTTTCACCAAAAGAAAAATCCTCTGGAGGGGAAGCAGAGGGAATGGATTCCTCTGCATTTGAATCCTCAAACAAATAAAGGCATGTGTTCATATTCAGAAATGTCAGTGTCGTCAGACTCTTGGTCAGTTAAAGCAACTGGGGGACAGGTCTCTCTCTCTCAGCAGGGGAAGGCTGGCTTCCCCTAATCAGCATAAATCAGGTCTTCTGAAATTTTAAGCATTTAAACTGTGGCAAGGAACCTGTTGTTTAAGCGTAGCTCATACTCTTGGCCTTAGAAACTGAAGAGGTGAAAGAAGTGGTCGGTTTGTGTCGAATATCAGTAATTTAAGAACTTCCTCAGAAGCCAGTGCCTGCACAGTGGCTCCAGACCCATCCAAGACAGACATCCACAGGTTCAAAGAAAAGTCTCGCAGCATACCGGACTCCGAACGGGTCTCTCTAGCGGCCTGCGAATCCATCGAAGCGGGCATCAGGGGCTGCGAAATCACCTCACTGAGTAACGGCGAACTGGCGACTAGCTTAATGGAAGCATCGGCAGTTTTGGACAGGTGTGGTCTGTCTCTGTCTTTATCCTTATGTTTTTTTCGGAAGATCGGTTGTTGGATGGTTTACCAAAGCCATTTCAAAATATGGAGATAGAGTGCGAAAGTATTTAGCGACAATAAGGGCTCGAAGATTAATAGTTTGGGTGTTGAACAAAGCACAGAACTGACAGCAAGGTACGTTGAGGTCTGGGCCTAAACAGGTGACGCAGTAAGAATGGAAATCTCGGTGTGTTATTTGCTTTCCACAGGAGAGACTATTGGTAACTTTTTTCAACATCGGTTAGAGCAAAAAAAAAAAGAAAAAAAAAAAAAAGAAAGATCCCCCAAGGGGTACTCGGCTTTAGAAGACTTCAGGATGACTCAATTCGGAAACAAAATCTCAGGTAGCGGCCGACCGGCAGTTGTGCACACTGTTTCTGGCTCCTTGGCAAGAAAGACTGATGTAATGGGGTCGGTTGCCTGTTTTTATACTCCTCCCACCCCCACGACCTGACGTCAGTCCTGGAGCGACAGCAATCGACACAGAAGTATTAAGTCTCTGGTACTCGGGCGACTGAGGGCTACCTGCAGGTAGATAACCCAAGTGTGATAACTGCAACAGTGAAACACTAAGAACATCAGGGAATCCTCACTGTAGCACGATCTCTGAGTTGGTATATTTAATGTGCAGGTGGTGTGTGTGTGTCGTGGTGGGGGGTGCAAGGGAACAAAGCTCCCCCAACTGCAAATTAGTAGAATTAATGTACCATTGACTGTAGAGTTTAACGGTACGTTAATGTGCATAGCAGGAGGTGAGTACTTCACCTCCTGCTATGTCGAATACATCAAACCACAGTTGTCAATGTACTCATTTTCACTTTGGTTTACTTTTCGGTGTTCCGGATCAACATTTTAAACTGTCAACTGAAGCGGATTTGAGAAGCCAATAGTAAAACCAGATAACCATTCAGCATTTCTGGTTAGCCTAATGCGTGGCTAAATTACGGAGTTCTTGTTAAACGTAGTTTATTGGCCTCTGCCAGTGGCAAAAGTCTCCCATGCCAGTTGTGTGTGTTACTTGGTACAGCAGCTAAACTCAAGTCTCTTGCTATTGAATTTTGTTTACTTTCTGTGTTATAGGTTAGCTTACTATGACGCTGCTCATCTTGCAGTGGTGCACCACACTGCACTGTACAGCCACAGGTATTTAGAGTGTTAACTTTCTCTATACTACCTAGTCCCTCCAATTCTGACTGCACTTTAAACAGCAGTTACACAAGGAGGCTCTAGCTTGCACTAGGTGGCATGTTGTGCTTCGTGTGCAGACAGGCTGTTTTAGACAAATAGCACCTACAATAAACCAACTCGATACTTCATAGGAGCAACTCCTCCTACAGCCCACATTATTAAATACCTGGAACCATGTATTTGCACTTTTAAAACATCACTGTAGCCAGCCTGGTTAAAATGAGCAAGCTGGAACAAAGTAGCAATTGTATCATATTTACTAGTTAAATCAGCACACTGTGATTTAGTTATAAAAAGTTATAGGAAGCAAAGCTCTAACATGAAGGCACAACAAATAATCAGGTTAGCAGAACCAAACACCACATACAAGCACATTGCTCAGACCAAACACAAACCTTCATATGCTGAGATGCTTAAAAGTAACCTACCTGAATAACGGCCTCCTTAAATAACTTAAGTATGCTCAGCAGCCTCACAAATGCACATACAATATAGGCAGCATCTACCATGAAACAATCAAAGTCACACAGACTAAATACAAAAAAAAACACAAGGCAACTTCCGCACAACCCCAAACCTATTAACTCTACAATAAGACACACTGATACACCACTCACCAGACTGTGCAAGGACAAAGTCACTGCCAGTCGCCTATCAGGAGCCAGTATTAGTCACATTACACCAGTACCAAAGTCTTTGCACCACAAGTACACATATAACACAACTATAGTACACGTAGGTGTAAATGACTTGACATGTACCTTCCCTCTGGAGTATATGGAGAAAGCAATGATGGGGCTCTCAGAATGTGTGTTCAAAGCTGGCATGAATATAGCCTTGAGCAGTATTCTACCACCAAGAAAATGATGCTATAATATGAACAAAACTCAATTCAACTGACTTAGTTTTGCTGTCATTCAAAAGTGTACAATATTTATCAGCCTGGGAGAAGATGGTGGACAGTCCAAACTACTTTGCCAAGGATGGAATACACAACTCTCCTCAAGGCTTTCCTATATTGGCTAAATCTTGCCCACCCTTATAGTGCCATTTGTGGGCAATGTCAGTCTTCTAAAGTGTACAACAAAACAGAATCAAGATAACATTAAGATACTGCTGCTCAACATTGGGAACCTTAGCAAAAAAAATCACCACTCCAAACAGGCACTCCTTACCATAGAAAACAGTGACATATGCATCATTATAACAACATGGTTCAAGACCAAATGAAGCATTCCATCAGTGCAGGGTGTCAGTGCCTATCAAATGTTCAAGACCTCAGCATTAGACAAAGACTACAGGCAGCAGTGTCTCCATATTCTTAAAAAAAAAAAAAAAATCACCTCCAGACTTGCCAGACATAATAATGATCTAGAACTCCTCCACATTCAACTTACTATCAACAAAACCCTTTATAACATCATAGCCAGCTATGGGACCCATGAACGTTCTTCTCAACTTCAACCTAACTAGTATGGGGTCTTTCTGTATTAATCCAAAAAACACTCTCGGACATCAACTAAAGTACAGTTGTGTACACTTACCATAAATGTAGATGTTAGAGAGTATTCACAATTGCAGTCATTACATTTGGGTTATCTGCTTGCAGGTAGCCCTCAGTCGGCCTGATTAACAAAGTCTTGGGTCCTGCGCCGGTTGCTGTCTCTTCTTCCATGTCATCAGGGGTATAAAACATGCAGCCGACGCCATTACATCAGTTTTTCTTGCCCCAGATGTCAGGTGTCCCCCTAATGGGAAGCAATTAAATATAAAAATACAATGATATATCTCCAACAAAAAAGCAAATACACCAAAAAGCTTTTAAGCATAGTAAATGAAAGTAGAGGTATAGCCAAAAGAAATTAGGGGGCTGGAAGGAGGGTAACCACGACTGCAACAGTGAATACACTCTTAACATCTACATTTATGGTAAGTGTACACAATTGTACTATGTTCTTAGTGTTTCACTGTTGCAGTCATTACATTTGGGAAGATTCCCAAAGCTATGGATGGGAGGAGGAATTTAGATAGCATTAGGACCAGCTATAAGGTCCTGCAAGACTGCAGTGGCAAAGCCAGCTCTGGATTTAGAGAAAAATTGACAAATAATGCTTGGTGAAAGTATGTCCAGAACTACAGGTAGCAGCTTCTAGGATGCCCCTGGTATGGGACTCCTTTGAGAAAGGCTGTAGAGGTAGATGCAGCCCTGATGGAGTGAGGTTTGAGCCCCTGTGGGATAGGTTTTCCATGGTGCTTGAAGCAGAAATTAATGCAATGGCCTATCCACTTAGAAATGGTGTGCTTTGAAATAGCCTTCCCCTCTGCCCCTGCAGCAAATGCCACCAGCTGTTGTTCAGATTTCCTTTGAGGTGTAGTCCTGTCCAAGTAGAATCTAAGTTGTCGGTGCACATCTAATAAATGCAGTATCCGTTCCCCTTTGTTCTGTGGATTGGGAAAGGTTGGCAAATGAATGCACTGATTAAGAGCCACACTGGATACCACCTCGGGCATGAAGGATGGATTGGTTCTGAGGGACACCCGGCCCGCATGAAAGATGATGAAAGGCTCCACTGCCATAAGGACCTGTAATTCAGATACCCTTCTTGCTGAAGTGATTGCTAAAAGGAAAGCTGTTTTACAAGAAAGAAATTTTAAGTCTGCAGTAGAAGCTGGCTCTAAAGGAGGTAGAGTGAGTTTCTCCAAAACAAAGTTAAGGACCCAGGCTGGGGTTGGAGCTCTCCTGGGTGTTCTCAAAACTTTTCCCCCTCTGAGGAACTGCTTGAACGGTGGATGAGAGAAGAAGGGAGGTTGTGTGTTATAATGAGCTGAAATGGCTGAGGCGTGAATTTTGGAGGAGGAAAAAGACAGGCCCTTGTGAAGCATCTCAGTTAAGCATTGTAAAATCTGAGGTAAACTGGGCACTGCTGGGCTCATCCCTTGAGACTGGTTCCAGGCACAGAATCTTTTCCATATTTCAGCATAAGATTTTCCAGTACTAGGCTTCCTTGCCTCTAAAATATCCATCAAATGTTTACTGAGGAATGGTACAGTGAGAGTAGGTAATTAACCAGGCTGCTAGGTTCAGTGTTAAAAGCTGAGGGTGCAGAATTTGGTTCTCCTATTGAGACAACAGGGAAGGAGTCTGAGGCAGGTGTCATGGTGAAAACAGTGACACTGCGCAGGAGAGGGTACCAGTGTTGGTGTGGCCAGTCTGGAGCAATCAAAACCATCCTTGGTTTGTCCCCTTTGGTTTTTAGTAGTACTTTGGAGAGCAGAGGCAGATCGGGGAAGGCATAGACTGATAGGTTTTTCCAGCTGAAAGACAGAGCATCCACTTTCCAGGCTTGTTTGTGAGGAGTCATTGTGCAAAATATGTCCAATTGGTAGTTCTGGGGAGAGACAAACAAGTCTATATCTGGGCTTCCCCATTTGCTTGTCAACATGTTGAACATCCTTGGATCCAGTTTCCACTTGTGTGGGTCCACGAGGTTTCTGCTTAGTAAGTCTGCCAGTGTATTTGATTTTCCTGGCAGGAATTGAGCTTGTAGTTTTCACTTGGTAGCTCAAGGCTGAGTTCCACAATGCCATGGCTAGTCTGCACAGGAGGTAAAAATGTGTACCCCCCCCCCGCTTGTTTATGTACTACATAACAGTGGTGTTGTCCACCTTTACCATTAGTTGTCCTGGAAGAATGTGGTCCTTGAAGGCTGTCAGAGCATTCTGTACAGCTAACATTTCTTTTTGATTGATATGCAGGTGCATTTGACTTGGGTTCCAATTGCCCTGAATGCACTTCCCTGCCAGGTGAGCCCCCCCATGCATACTCTGATGAGTGTTAGGGTTTGGGCAGCAGGGGGTGATATGAAAGGTAGTCCCTTGTTTTAGCGGCAGGCCTCTGCCCACCAAAGGAACTCCAGGCGTAGGCAGGGTATGATAGGAATCATTGCTTCTAGATCCTGGGAATGTTGACACCATAGGCTTTTTAGATGCCACTGTAGTTTCCTAATATGCAGTCTTACATATAGAATTAGAAGACTGCATGAGGCCATGAACCACAAGGCTTGCAGTATTTGTCTTGCAGATAGCAGGGCTTTTGTAGCCACTTGTTTGAAGTAGGTTGTCAAATGAATTTGTTACTCTGGCGTGAGGAAAGCCATCTAGGAAGTTGTAGTCAAGCTTGCTCCCAGGAATATGATTTGCTGACACGGTACCAGGTGTGATTTCTTTTTGTTTATGATGTACCCCAGACAAGTTAAAACCCTTTGTACAAAGGCCAGATGATTCAAAAGTATGTCCTGGCATTCTGCCTGATTTAGACAATCGTCCAGGTATGGGTATATTTGAATATTTCTTTGCCTGCAAAATGCAATAACTGGAGGTATGCACTTTGTGAATACCCTGGGCGCAGTAGAAAAGCCAAAGGGAAGTGCAGAAAACTGATATTGCGTGTAGCCTGCTTTGAAGCTAGTGGTATCTTCTGCAAGATTCCCTGATTGGGATGTGCAGGTATGCTTCTTTTAAATCTAGTTTTGCCAACCATGCATCTTTGCCTAGCATAGGAAGCAGCTGGTGAAGAGTCAGCATCTTGAATTTTGGAATTTCCAAAAAGTTGTTTAGAGCAGACAGGTCCAGGATAGGACACCATGAATTGTCTTTTCTGGGTACCAGGAAAAGTCTTGAGCAGAAACCTTGTCCCTTTCTGGTACCAATTGAATAGCCCCCATACTTAAGTGAGAAAGTACGTGTTTTTGGGCCTCTGCCCACTGATTTGGGGGGTAGATCTGGCCGCCAGCTTGGTGTTGACAATGTGTGGAAGTGAAATCTGTATCCCTGGGACACTATATTTAAAACCCATTTGTCCTGGGTATCGAGTTCCCAGTTATTTGCATGAAGAGTAATCTTTCCCCCCAAAGGGGCAGTCAGTTGATAAGTGCTTAGTAATTTTAAGAGGAAGTCACTGAGACAGCTTACCATAGCGGGGAGTCTTATTACTCTCAGTCTTGGAAGTGGAGGCCCCCCACTGCTTAGTCCTGTGCGTACCCTGGGACTGTAGCCTGGGAGCTCTGCTGGATCTGGGTTTGGACTGAGAAGGTCTGGAAGAGGCAGGAAATGACCAATTCTTGGAAGAGCAATGCCTACTAAATCTTGGAGGTTGTACTTGTAAAAAATCTTTAACAGTTTTTGCATAGATTTAGCTTTTTCTTCCATATTTTTAAGAACAACTTCTTCCTTGCTGCCAAACAGGCGGTCCTGGTTTAAGGGCGCATCCAGTAATTTTGCATTAACATGATCGGGCAAGCATTGCTCAGCAGCCCTGCAGAAGTTGCCTCAAGTGAATCAAAACCACATTGCAAAGTATGTTTTCCAACTTGTTTAGCTGAATGCAGTAAATCCTTATTTTCAGCACAATCAGGAATCAACATCATTTTCTGTTTAAGCAATCCAATAATATGCTGCTGATACTTCAACATATGAAACTGGTAGTTTAAGGCCCTAATTGTCAAAGTTGCAGAAGTGTATACCTTCTTACCCCATCTATCCAGCACCCTGGAGTCTCTGTCAGAGGGGGTAGGATTCTTGGCAGTAGTATCTTTAATGCCCTTAGGCCCCTGTGAAATGGTCTCAGGATACACAGTAGGATTTTTGAAAAGGAACTTGAGAGTCGGGGACACTAATATCCATCAGGTTTCCTGGGAGCAGGAGGTAAAGAGTCAGGGGTCAAGCTAGATTCTGCAAATGCATCAACAATGTCTAATACAGGAGGTATGGCTGAAGGCCTGTGCTGGGGCAGGAGTAAGAAATCCCTAAGCCTCTTTTCAGAATCCGGGAAATCCTGACTTTCCCAACGAAAATGCTCCCTGAGAGTATGCAGGGTTTCACCAAGAGAAATCCCCTTGGGGGGGGGGGGTGCAGAGGGAATGGAGTCCTCAGCATTAGAATCTTCATAGGTAGACAAGGGTAAATCCTGGTCATCAGAAGAAACAAAATTCAGAATCCTGGTTGGAAGTATCATAAAAAAACCTCAGTCCTAGGTCTCAGAGGGGGAAGGCTGGCTTCCCCTGATTAAAGTAATAAGGTCTTCAGGAATTCATGTGTGTTTTTAAGGCATAGAGGCCTGACCATGTTGTCTAGGTGTCAGTTTTTTAGGAATGGCTCGAGATTTAGGCCTTGAAGAAGAAGATGGCGCTGGTTTAATACGCAAGTCAGTAGGCCTGAATACACCCTCAGAATCTGGTGCCTGCACAGTGGTTCCGGACCCATCCAAGGTAGAGACATCTAGAGGTTCCACAATTGAAGCATCTCTCGGCATACCACACTCCGAATGGGTCTCAGTAGAAGCCTACGAATCAGAAGTAGCAGTTACCGGGGGCTGCAAAACCGGTGAACTGGCTACTGGCTTAGAAGCGTCAGCAGCTTTGGACCTAGGCGGTCTGTCTCTGTCTTCACCTTTGCATTTTTTCAGAATGTCAGTAGTCAGATAGCTGACCGAAGACATATCAGGATAATTGAACAGAGCAACAAAAATATTTAGAAGTGTAAATATACCGACAACGGACAGTTCGTGTTTTAAATACAGCACAAAACCGACAGCAAGGTACGTCGTGGTCTGGGCCTAGGCAAGGAATACAGTACGAATGAAAATCTTTGAGTTATTTGCTTTCTACAAGTAATGCAATTATTTACTTTTACAGACATCGGTTAAGAGCAAAAAAAAGGTTCCCCAACGGGGTACTTAGCTTTTAGTTGAAGACGTCGGTTCTGAAACTCGAAAATGAAAAATTTCAGGAGTCGACCAACCGGCACTTGCGAATTGCTTCGGGCACCGCACGGCAAGAAAGACTGATGTAATGGTGTCTGCTGCATTTTTTAAATCCCTAACGACCTGACGTCATGGAAGGGGGGACAGCAACAGACGCAGGGCCCATGACTTTGTTAATCAGGCTGACTGAGGGCTACCTGCAAGCAGATGACCCAAATGCAATGATTGCAACAGTGAAACACGAAGAACATCCTCCATAAACAGACACTTGTATATTCTCAAACATGAATACACAGAAATTTCTGGACTTCAAGACCAACTGGATAAGTTACTTCCCAACCCAAACCAGGGGCGGCAAATTTTTATATTTGGTTCTTAATGTGTGACAACTTTACTACTGACCCACTAACTGTCCTTGGTCAAATCCGACCACAAATCAGTCTCATTTACTGCAAGACTGAATCCACTTCCAATAACTCAGTATTAAGAGTTGCTGGCAATGCGAAAACCCCTTCCCATCTTGAAGAACCCACTACTTACGCAGAATCCTTTAATGCTAAATTCTATGCACAGGTAAACAGCTGCAGACATATCTGTCACCCTCGCCTATTGTTGTTGTGTCTTTCGGCTTTTCCCGGTTAGGGGTCACCACAGCGGAACACCGGTCCGCTAATGATTGGTAGTTGGATTTTACGTGCCGACTTACCAGCCCTGATGCACAACCTTCAATGAAGGTACGCCCATTCACGCATGTCTCCACGCAGAAGACACTCTACCTGAGAATCGAACCGGACAGCGTCTTACTGTGAGGCAACAACGCTACCGCAGCACCACCACCGCAATACCAAATTAAAAAATAAAACCTAGTGCTGCAGCCCTAACATAGACTAAACAAACTCACTGCAAAATAAACTCTCAAGATGCCAAAAATGCTTTCGCTAAACTCAACAAGGAACTCCATACCCTGATCAAACGAACCAAAGGCAGATGCGAAGTAAAAACAACCAAGGTGAAGGATAACCAAAGCCTTCTTGAACTATGTTAGAAATCTCAGATATAATGCCTAATATTGTGCAGAGCCAGTAGTAAATGACATGACACACTCGTACTAAAGGACAGTGCCAATTTACTAGCATACAAACTTCCTCGAACTTTAGCATCTCTCCTCCACAATTCTGAGATCACACCCCCCCCCCACCAATTAAATAGAATAGTTGTGTACACGTACCATAAATGTAGATGTTAGAGTGTATTCACTGTTGCAGTCATCACATTTGGGTTATCCCTGCAAGGGCAGCACTCAGTCGGCCTGAATACCAGAGGCTTAGTATTTCTGCGTTGGATGCTATTGCTCCAGGACTGACGTCAGGTTGTCAGTGGTATAAAAACAATCAGCAGACACCATTACATCAGCTTTTCTTGCCCTGTCAGGCGCCCCCAAATAGGGAGCAAGGTTATGGTGGAAGACCACCACCAGTAGAAAGTCAATAACAAAAATTACTTGCAAAGAGAGAGACAAGGGGGATGGAGGGAGGGAAAAGTACAGTTGTGTACACATACCATAAATGTAGATGTTCGAGTGTATTAACTGTTGCAGTCATTACATTTGGGTAATCTGCTGGCAGGCTGCCCTCAGTCGGCCTGAATTCCAAAGTCTCGGGTCCTGCGTCGATTGCTGTCCCCTCCTTCCATGACGTCAGGTCATCAGGGGTATAAAACAGGCAGCAAACGCCATTTTCTTTCGTTTTTTTGCCCCGGATGTCAGGTGCCCCCAAAAAAGTAGCAAATAAAATAAATATATATATATATATATATCTGTGTGTGTCTGTGTGTGTGTGTGTCTGTGTGTGTCTGTGTGTGTGTCTGTGTGTGTGTCTGTGTGTGTGTCTGTGTGTGTGTCTGTGTGTGTGTCTGTGTGTGTGTCTGTGTGTGTGTGTCTGTGTGTGTGTCTGTGTGTGTGTCTGTGTGTGTGTGTGTGTGTGTCTGTGTGTGTGTGTGTCTGTGTGTCTGTGTGTGTGTGTGTCTGTGTGTGTGTGTGTGTCTGTGTGTGTGTGTGTCTGTGTGTGTGTGTGTCTGTGTGTGTGTGTGTGTGTGTGTGTGTGTGTCTGTGTGTGTCTGTGTGTCTGTGTCTGTGTGTCTGTGTGTGTCTGTGTGTGTATGTATGTAAACTATACATACATGCAACAATACAAACTTTACCTTCATCTACAAGCAAATACACCACATAGGTTGTAGAAGATAGTGAAGGAAAGAGAAACTCCAGAAGTAAAGGTGGATGGTGGGTGGGTAACCTGGACTGCAACAGTGAATAAGACTCTAACATCTACATTTATGTTAAGTGTACACAACTGTACTATTTTCTTCGTGTTTCACTGTTGCAGTCATTACATTTGGGTAGAATCCCAAAGCTACGGATGGGAGGCTGGAGCTAAACAGCATTAGGGGAGGCTATAAGGCCCTGCAGAACTGCAGTGGCAAAGCCTGCCCTGGACTTGAGTAGAGAGGCAAATGATAATGCTTTGTAAAATTGTGAACAGAACTCCAAGTAGCAGCCTCTAGAATGTCTTTGGTTGGTAATCCTCTGAGAAAGGCTGCTGATATAGCTGCAGCTCTGGTGGGATGAGACCCAATGCCCTTTGGCACAGGTGTCATGGTGCAAGTAGCAGAAAAGAATGCAATGGCTTATCCACTTTGAAATAGTCCGCTTTGAAATAGTCTTTCCTTCTGATCCTGCAGCATATCTCACTAGTAACTGCTCAGTTTTTCTTAGAGCTTTAGTCCTGCTCAAGTAGAATCTTTGCAGTCTGTGCATGTCCAATGAATGCAGAATCCTTCCCCTTTGTTTTGTGGATTCGGATAAAAAGTTGGCAGATGAATAGTTTGGTTAAGAGCCACATTGGAAACCACCTTAGGCATAAATGAAGGACTGGTCCTCAGAGACACCCTATCTGGGAAAAATATGATAAAAGGCTCCACCGCCATGAGGGCCTGTAGCTCAGACTATTCTTGCTGAAGTAATTGCTAGGAGCAGAGCTATTTTCCATGACAAGAACTTTAGATCTGCAGTAGCAGCTGGTTGAAAAAAAGGAGGCAGGGTGAGCTTTTTCAACACATAACAGAAGTCCCATGCAAGTATTGGTGGATCTCCTTGGAGGCCTTAAATTTTTGGCTCCTCTGAGGTACTGCTTTAATAAGGGATGAGAAAAGATTGCTGGCTCTGCATTGTAATGAGCCGAAATGGCAGAGGCATGGATTTTAATAGATGAGAAAGATAGGCTTTTGTCCAGCATCTCAGTCAAGTATTGTAATACCTGAGGAATATTTGGCACAGCTGTATCAGTTCCTTGTGCCTGGTTCCAAGCACAGAATATCTTCCATTTTCCAGCATAAGAATTTCTAGCATTAGGCCTTCTGGCTTCCAAAATGACATCCATCACAGCTTTACTGAGAGGTGTGTTTTGTATGACTACATTATCCGCCATGCCGCCAGGTTTAAAGTCTCGAGTTGGCTGTGCAGGATCTGATTGTTTTGCTGGGACAGTAGATGAGGTATTTGAGGTAAGGTCCAAGCTGGGCAGTGAGACAAGTTCCTTAGTACTGGATACCAGTACTGGCGGGGCGAGTCTGGGGCAATCAGTATCATCTTTGGCTTCTCCTGTCTGACCTTCAGGAGTACCTTGGGGAGGAGAGGCAGAGGGGGAAAGGCATATACTGATAGCTTTTTCCAGCTGAAAGATATGGTGTCCACTTTTCACGCTTGTCTGTGATAAATCCTTGTGCAGAATCGTTTTAGTTGGTAGTTGTGAGGGGTGGCAAATAGATCTATGTCTGGGCCTCCCCATTTCCTTGTTATGCTGAAGAATTGTGGATCCAGGTGCCACTCGGGGGATCCATGAGGTTTCTGATTAGTTCGTCTGCCAGAGTATTTTTCCTTCCTGGTAGGAATTGTGCCTGCAGATGTACTTGGTAAGTCAATGCTGTGTCACACAAAGTCATGGCTAGTCTGCAAAGGGGGTAAAAATGTGTGCCCCCCTGCTTATGTACCACATGACCGTGGTGTTGTCTGTATCAGTAGTTTTCCTTGATAAAGTAGGTCCTTGAAGGCTGTCAGGGCATTTTGAACAACTAGCATCTCTTTTTGATTGATATGTAAATGCATTTGGTTTGAGGTCCATGTGCCTTGAATGCATCTTCCTGCCATGTGGGCCCCCCCAGGAATAATGTGATGCATCCGTTGTTAGTGCCTGCCTGGGTGGAGATAATGTGAATGGCTGTCCCTTGTTTTGGTGACAAACCTTTGCCCACCATCGAAACTCCTGTTGCAGGCAGGGAATGAGAGTAATCATAGTTTCCAGGCTGTGGCAATGTTGATTCCCAACACTTTTTAGGTACCATTGACATTTCCTCATATGCAGTCTTGCATATGGAATTAGGATGCAGGATGCATTGAAGCCCAAAGCTTGCAGAATTTTTCTTGCAGATAACTGGGCCTTTGTTGCCAACATTTTGAAATAGGTAGTAAGTTGCCTTTGTTTGTCTGGCGTGAGATAGGACATCTGGGCAGTTGTATTTAAGCTTGCACCCAGGAATATTACCTCTTGAGAGGGCAATAGTTTTGATTTATTTTTCTTGACTGTGTACCCTAGGCATGTTAGAAGTCTTTTCACAAACGCCAGATGCTGTAGAAGAATGTCCTTGTTCTCTGCTTGAATTAGACAGTCATCCAAGTAAGGATATATTTGTATTCCTCTGTCTGCAGAATGCAATTATTGGTGCCAGGCACTTTGTAAAGACCCTGGGTGCAGTAGATAAGCCAAAGGGCAGTGCAGAGAATTGGTAATGCATTGAGCCAGCCTTGAATCGGGGGTATCTTCTGCATATTTGTCTGATTGGGAAATGTAGGTATGCCTCTTAGGTCTAACGTGCCAAGCGTTCTTGCTCATCATGGGCAGAAGCTGCTGCAAGGTCAACATCTTGAATTTTAGTATATCCAGGAATGTGTTCAGAATAGATAGGTCCAGTATTGGCCTCCAGGCCTCGTCCTTTCTGGGTACCAAGAACAGTCGAGTAAAATCCTTGTCCCTGCTCTTGTTCTGGTACTTGTTGAATGTCCCCCATGTCCATGAGGGATGAGACTTGTTTTTGTGCCTCTGCCCCTTGATGTTTTGGCAGGTCTGGCCGGCCATTTGTCTTTGGCAGGGTATTGAAATGGAACGTGTAGCCTTGTGACACGGTATTTAGAACCCACTTGTCCTGGGTTATAATGTGCCAATTTAGAGGAAAAAAGTGCTAATTTTCCCCCTAAGGGTGCTGCCAGGAGGCAAGTGCTTGGTGCAGGCAGGAAGAAGTCAGTACAGTTGTGATTTGGCTTCAACTTTGAAGGTAGAAGCACCCCATAGTTTTGACCTGTATGAACCTTGCGCCTGGGATCTGCCTCTAGGGCATCTGGATCTGCCCCTTTGAGGTCTGACACAGGAAAGGACCAATTCTTTGTTGGCCAGTGTATACTAAACCTAGGTGACTGTACTTGTAAAAAAAAATCTTTGACCGTTTGCATATATTTAGCTTTGTCCTCCATTTTCTTAAACACCTCTTCTGCCTTAACACCAAACAAAGTATCATGCTGTAAAGGTGCATCTAATAATTTAACTTTGACACGATCAAGCAGATTTTGCTCCTTTAACCAAGCATGCCTCCTAATTACAGAGCCCATAACTGCGGCCCTGCAGGAGGCCTCCAAAGAATCAAAACCACATTGCAAAATATGCTTTCCAACTTGTTCAGCTGCATGCAATAAATCCTGTATTTCCTTGTTTTCTGCACATTCATAGTTTAACAACATTTTCTGTTTAAGCAATGCCATGACATGTTGCTGATATTTGAGCATATGAAACTGACAGTTTAAAGCCCTTATAGCCAAGGTAGCAGATGTGTAAACCTTTTTCCCCCATCTATCCAGTGCCTAGAATCTCTGTCAGAGGGGGTAAGGTTTTTTGCAGCGGAAGCCTCAACTCCTTTGGGACCCTGAGAAATGGTTTGTGTCTGCAGCAGGGTTTTTAAAAAGGAATTTATGAGAGTCACGTACCCTGCAATATCGGTCAGACTTAACAGGAGCTGGAGGTAAGGAGTCAGGGGTAAGACTAGACTCCGAAAACACATCTACAATGTCTAACAGGTGGAATGGCTAGTGGCCTGTGTTGAGGTAGTAAAAGGTAATCCCTGCGCCTCTTTTTAAATTCTGAAAAATCTTGGCTCTCCCAGTGGAAATGCTCCCCCATGGTATGCAAGGTTTCCCCAAAAGAATAGTCCTCTGGAGGAGAAGCTGAAGGAATAGATGTCTTCAGCATCAGAAGCCTCATGGGGAGAAGAGAATATTTCTGTTCAGAAAAGAAATCAGAAGAAATGAAACCCTAATCTGAAGATTCATAGTCCGTCTCTTGCCTAGGCCTCTTATCAGGAGGGGGATGGGAACCCCTGATCAAGGTAATCAAGTCTTCGGCCATTTTGAGCATCTGTTTTTTGGGCATAGAAGCCTTACCACATGGCTCTTGAGTTTCTTTGCTTTAGAAGGTGCTTTAGTCTTTGCCTTTAAAGCTGAAGTTGGTTTAATGTAAAGATGGTTAGGTCTGAATACACCCTCAGAAGCCGGTGCCTGCTCAGCGGCTCTGGACTCTTCTGAATAGTACCAGAGGCTCCAATACCTTGAGTTTCCAGCGGCATAGCAGACTCCACATGGGAGTCGGTAGCAGCCTGCGACTCTAAAATAGCGGGCGTCAGGGGCTGCGAAAGCAGCTCACTGAGAACCGGCGACAGGCTTAGGAGAAGCTTCTTCGTCAGTTTTGGGCCTCGGTTGTCTCTCTCTCTCCTTTTCTTTGCGTTTTTGTGAACTCCGGTAGTCGGAAGGCTATCCGACGACATTTCTGGATAATTAAACAGATGTCCAAAATAGTTTAAAGCAAAATCATACAGACGCTTAATAGTGCGTTGGTTAAATCTAGCACAAAATCAACAACTAGAAACGTTGTGATCTGGGCCTAGGCAAGGAATACAGTAAGAATGTAATTCCTTATGAGGTATTTGCTTTCCACAAGAAATACAATTATTTACTTTTTCTGCCATCGGTGTGGAGCAAAAAAAAGTTTCCCCAACAGTGTACTTAGCTTTATTGAAGAATTCAGATCTGAAACTCAAACACGAAAATCTCATGAGTCAGCCAACTGGCACTTGCGAACTGCTTCTGCTTCAGGCACCGCGCGGCAAGAAAGAATGAAGAAAATGGCATCGGTTGCTTCTTTTATACCCCTGACGACCTGACGTCAGGGAAGGGGCGACAGCAGCCGACGCAGGACCCAGGACTTTGGAATTCAGGCAGACTGAGGGCAACCTGCCAGCAGGATTACCCAAATGTAATGACTGCAACAGTGAAACACGAAGAACATCTGTTTGATGACAGGGTGTGAGAAAAAAGGTGGCTCTGTGCTGAAATAGGCAGAGATGGCAGAGGCATGAATTTTAATGGAAGAGGAGAGACCCCTGTGTAGTAGGGTCAGCCAGGTAGTCCAGGATGAGAGGTAGGGAGGACTGCGCCATTCCAGCTCCCTTAGACTGGATCCAGGTGCAAAACCTTTTCCATTTGTCAGCATAAGATTTTCTAGTGCTGGGGTGTCTGGCCTCACGTATAACATCTAGAACTTGTTTACTTAGACTTGCAGCTTCAGGAGAGGTCAGGCAATAAAAACCAGGCTACCAGGTTGAGGGTCTGCAATTGGGGATGCATGAATTCTCCATTCTTCCGGGTCAGGAGTGTTGGGATCAGAGGTAGGTGCTATGGTGTCAGGCTGCGCAGCAGTGGGTACCAGTGCTGGTGTGGCCAGTCTGGGGCGATCAGGATTCCCCTCGGTTTTTCCTTCCTTATTTTGAGCAGTACCTTGAAATGAGTGGTAGAGGGGGAAATGCATAGACAGAGAGGTTTATCCACTGGAAGGATAGAGCATCCATTTTCCTGGCCTTGCTGTGAGGTTCCCTGGCGAAGAATTTGCTGAGCTGCTGATTGGAGAGGGAGGAAAAGAGGTCAACCTTCGGGGTGCCCCATTCCTGGAATACAAGGGTGAAGGTTCTGTGGTCTAGCAGGTATCTGCGTAAGTTGTCTGCCAGAAAGTTTAGAGAGCCTGGCAGGAATTGTGCTAACAGGTGTAGCTGCATGGCTGAGGCCGTGTGCCAAAGGGTCATGGTGAGCCTGCACAGAGTGTAAGAGTGAGTCCCTCCCTGCTTGTTGCTATACAACATCACTGTGGTGTTGTCCGTTTTGATCAGTAGAAGCCCCGGGGAGAGTAGGGGTCTGAAAGCTGCTGAACACCTAACATCTATTTTTTGGTTAATGTGCAGATGCATTTGATTTAGGCTCCCTGAATACACCTGCCGGTCAGGTGAGCACCCCAGGCATACTCTGATGCATCTGTGGTGAGGGTCTGGGTGGTGTGGGGTTGTGAGAAGGGAAGTCCCTTGTTATGGTAGCATGCTGCTGCCCACCAAAGAAAACTTTTCTTTAGACAAGGTATATTTGGTTTAAGAGTTTCCAGGTCTTGAGAGTGCCGACACCAAAGGCTTTTTAGGTACCACTGTAGCTTCCTCATATACAGTCTGGCACATGGAATGAATAAAATGCAAGAGGCCATGAACCCCAGAGCTTGCAGGATTTGCCTTGTGGATAACTGGCTCCTGGTGGCTAGCTGACAGAAGTAGGCTATCAGGTAGGCTTGCTTTTCTGGAGTAAGGAATGCCATCTGGGATGGTGTGTCCAGGCTGGATACCAGGAATACATTTTTTTCAGTGGTAACTAGTTTGTATTTCATTTCATTGAAAGCATACTCAAGGGAGGTCATTAGGTACTTTACAAAGGTCAGCTGCTTGAGCAGCTCTTCCTGTCTACCTGAATCAGGCAATCATCTAAGTATGGGTAAATTTGAATATTTTTTTGTCTGCAAAAAGCAATGGCGGGAGCCAGACATTTTATGAAAACTCTGGGAGCAGTAGATATGCCAAAGGGAAGCCCAGAGAACTGAAAGTGCAGTGGATCCTGCCCTGAAACATATGTATTTCCTGCATTATTCCCAGACTCGAATGTACAGGTAAGGCCTCTTTTGGGTCTAGGGTGGCTAACCAAGCATCCTTGGAAAGCACAAGTAGAAGCTGCCGGTGGGTGAGCATTCTGAATTCTGGTATCACGAGAAAGGTGTTTAAAATGGATAGATAGAGGATGGGGCGGCCATGTGCCCTCATTTCTGAGCATCAGGAAGAGTCTCTACTAGAAACCTTGGCCTATCTGTTCTGCAGGACCATGCTCTATTGCCCTCATGGAGAGCAGGGAAAGTACTTGCTTTTTGGCCACTGCCCACTGGTTTGGGGAAAGATCTGGGAACCATTTTGGGGTTGGCAGAGTATGGAAATAAAATTTGTATCCCTGGGACACTATTTTGAGGAGCCAGAGGTCATTGGTAATGGTGGCCCAGTAGCTTGAATGGAAGAAGAGTTTTCCTCCTGCAGGCATGAGCAGTTGGATAGAGGGAGGTGGTGGAAGTGTAAAGTCATTGTGAGTTCTTACCATAAAGGGGTGGCTTTGCACTCCCTGGTTTTGAAGAGGAGGAACTCCATTGCTTAAATCTCTGCATTTCTTGGGGCTGTTGTCTGGGGGGGGGGGGGTCTGTTTCCCCTGGGTCTTGGCTGAGTTGACCTGCAGGGAGCAGGAAAGGACCAGTGCTTGGAGGGACAATGCCTACTGAACCTCGGTGGCCGGACCTCTAGAAGTCTGTCTGCATAGATTTAGCATTTTCTTCCATCTTTAAGATTTCTGCCTTGGTGCCAAATAAGTTGTCTTTGTGCAAGGGTGCGTCCAATAATTTAGATTTGTTATGGTCTGGCAAGAGCTGTTCCTTAAGCCAAGCATGCTTCCTAAGGATAGAACCAGTGACTGCTGCCCTGCAAGATGCTTCTAGGGCGTCAAAATCCACATTGTAAGGTGTGCTTAGTTACTTGACTTGCAAAATGCATTAACTCTGATAACTATTTTCCACACAAGCAGGGAAAAAGACATTTTATTGTTTGAGGAGTTCCATGGTATGCTGCTGATATTTCAGCACATAGAACTGACAATTTAATGCTCTAACAGCAATAGTAGCAGAGGTGTACACTTTTTTACCCCATCTGTCTAATGCTCGGGAATCCCTTTCTGAAGGTGTGGAATTCTTAGCTGAAGTTGCTTTGATTCCTTTAGGTCCTTGAGAGATGACCTCTGGGTCAGCAGTAGGATTTTTGAAAATAAATTTGTGAGAGTCAGGGACTCTAATAACGGTCAGGTTTCCTGGGAGCAGGAGGGAGGGTGACAGGGGTCAGACTGGAATCCATAAAAACATCATCCACAACATCCAGGACAAGAGGAATGGTCAGTGGTCTGTGCTGTGGAAGATTTAGGAATTCCCAGAGTCTCTTTTTACTGAGGATAGTCCTGACATTCCCACTGGAAATGCTCCCTTAAAGTATGCAGGGTTTCCACAAAGGAAAAGTCCTCGGGAGGAGAGGCTGAAGGGATGGATTCCTCTGCATCAGAATCCTCAAAGAGGGGTTGCATATCTTCATATTCAGATGCATCAGAGTAATCGGGCTTCTGTTCAGATAAAACTACTGGGGACAAGTCTCTTTCTTCTAGAAGGGGTAGCTTGGCTTCCCCCTAATAAGCATTATAAGGTCTTCCACCACTTTAAGCATTTGAGATCGAGGCAAGGAAGCAGGCGCCTGAGCTTAGGATGTTTTTCTGGAAGTGGTTCATACCCTGGGCCTTACAAACTCGGTAGTTTTAGAAAGAACTGAAGACACTAAAGAAGTCTGTCGAGTATCGGTAGTGCGAAGTACTTCCCCGGAAGCCGGAGCCTACTCAGCAGCTCTGGACCCATCCAAGGTAGAAACATGCGCAGGATCCTTAGTCCAAGAGTCTCGCGGCATACTGGACTCTGAAAAGGATCTTGGTAGCAGCCTGTGAATCCACAGAAAGGGCATCAGGGGCTGTGAAAGCGCCTCACCGAGGACCAAAGAACTGAAGACTGGCTTAAAGGAAGCATCGGCAGTTTTACACCTGTGCCAACTGTCTCTGTCTTTATCCTTACGTTTTTTCAGAAGATCAGTAGTCGGATGGCTTACCGAAGCCATACCGGAGTTTGAGGACTGACAGCGAAAATATCTAGCTACAAGGGCCCGAAAACGTACAGTTGTGGCTTTGAACAAAGCATAAAACAGACAGCATGGGGCGTCATGGTCTGGGCCTAAACATGTGACGCAGAAAAAATGGAAATCTTGGTGTGGTACTTGCTTTCCACAGGAGAGACAATTGTTAACTTTTTCTGACATCTGTTAGAGCAAGAAAAAAGGATCTCCAATGGGTACTTAAATTTAGAAGACTTCAACTTCGGAAAAGAAAACTCTGGTAGCGGCCGATCGGCACTCATGCGAACTGCTTCTGCTTCAGGCTCCTCACCAAGAAATATTGATGTAATGGCATTGCTGCCTAATTTTATATGACTGACTACCTGACATCAGTCTTGGCGTGACAACAACCGACGCAGAAAGTACAGTTGTGTACACTTACCATAAATGTAGATGTTAGAGTGTCTTCACTGTTGCAGTCATGACTGTAGGGTTCTCCCCTGCCGGCAGGCAGTCCTCGGTCGGCCAGAATCTCAAAGTCTGGGTCCGACGTCGGCTGTTCAGCCATGCTCCCTGACGTCAGAGCGCCAGGAGTACAAAGCTGACAGCTGACGCCAAGTTCTCCAGTTTTTCTTGCCCCAGATGTCAGGTGCTCCAAAATGAGTAAGATCCCATACGCTTTGCAAATACACCTCAAAAGAAGGGCGAAGGGAACCACACAAAAGAAAAAATAAGAGGGAACAGGAGGGAGGGAAACCCAGACTGCAACAGTGAAGACACTCGAACATCTACATTTATGGTAAGTGCACATAACTGTATTATGTTAATCGTGTTTCACTGTTGCAGTCATGACTGCAGGGTTGAATCCCAAAGCAGAATAAAAGGGAGGTGGTCATAAAGAAGAGGGGGCGGCTAAAAGGCCCTGCAAGACCGCAGAAGCAAAGCCTGCCCTAGACTTAGAGTAAAGAGGTAGATTGTAGTGCTTGGAAAAAGTATGCACTGAACTCCAAGTTGCAGCTTCCAAAATGTCTTTGGTAGGAACTCCCCTGAGGAAGGCAGCTGAAGTGGCAGCAGCTCTGGTACAGCGAGTCCTTATACTCCCTGGGATGTGCTTTCCATGCTGTGAATAACAAAATCTGATTCCATGATCAATCCATTTAGAAATGGTCTGTTTTGAAATTTGGGAACTTGAAGCATAAGAAAAACAATTGCTCTGATTTCCTGATGTCCTTGATTCTGTCCAGGTAAAAACGTAGTTGTCTGTGTACATCCAAGGAATGCAAGATCCTTTCCCCCTTATTTTGAGGACTGGGGAAAAAAAAGTTGGCAAGTGAATAGTTTGATTTAAAGCCACTTTGGAAACCACCTTAGGCATGAAAGTAGGATTAGTCCTTAAAGACACCCTGTCTTGATGAAAAATAATATAAGGTTCCACAGCCATGGGAGCTTGCAACTCCCAAACTCTCCTGGCAGAGGTCAGAGCTAACAGAATGGCTGTCTTCCAAGATAAAAACTTGATGTCAGAAGTGGCAGCAGGCTCAAAAGGAGGTAAGGTGAGTTGTTCCAAAACATAGTTGAGATCCCAAGCAGGAATAGGAAGAGATCTAGGGGGCCTTAAGTTCTTAGCGCCGAAAAACTGTCTCATGAGCTGATGGGAAAAGATAAGAGGGTCTGTATTATAATGAGCAGAAACAGCAGAATCATGGATCTTTATGGAAGAGTAAGAGAGACCCTTATGCAAGAGGTCTGTCAGGTAAAGTAAAATCAGAGGAATGTTAGGAATAAGAGGATCTGAATCCTGAACCTGCATCCAGGTGCAAAATCTTTTCCATTTTCCTGCATAAGATATTCAAGTGCTAGGACGTCTGGCTTCTAAAATGACATCCATAACTTGCTTGGGTAGGAGAGAATGAATAAAGGACCCTGGATTAACCAGGCCGCCAGGCTAAGAGTTTTGACATGGGAGTGCAGAACCTGACCCTGGTGCTGGGACAGAAGGTTTGGAGTCTGTGGTAATACCCAAGGGGGCTCCAGACAAAGGTTTTTCAGAGATGGATACCAAAATTGTCGAGGCCAATTTGGGGCCAGCAAAATTATCATCTTGGGCTTGTCCTGTTTGATCTTTAATAACACCCATGGAAGAAGAGGTAAAGGCAGGAAGGCATACCCAGAGAGGTTTCTCCAACTGAATGATAGTGCATCCACTTTCAAAGCTAGTTTGTGGAAAGTCCTGGTGCAACAAATCTGTAGTTGATGATTGAGATGGGATGCAAAGAGGACATCCCCAGACTGCTGTAATCATCTTGAATATTTTGGTGTCCAGCATCCATTCGTGTGGATCCGACAGGTTTCTGCTCAGACTGTCTGCCAGGAAGTTTTGCTTCCCTGGTAGAAATTGAGCTTGAAGGTCCAGTTTGCAAGATAGAGCTGTCTTCCATAGATTCATAGCTAGTCTGCAAAGGGGATAGGAATGAGATCCCCCTTGCTTGTTTATGTACCACATAACTGTGGTGTTGTCTGTCCGTATTAGTAGCTGTCTTGGTTGTAGAAGATTCCTGAAAGCCAATAGAGCGTTCTGTACGGCTAACATTTCCTTTAAATTGATATGCAGGAGCTTCTGATCCTTTGTCCAAAGGCCCTGCAAACAGTTGCCCTGAAAATGGGCTCCCCATGCATAATCTGAAGTGCCCGTGGTTAGTATCCGAGTGGCTGGAGGCACACTGAAGGGTTTTCCTATGTTAACAGTACATGCCTTGGACCACCAAAGGAATTCCTTTTGGAGATGAGGCAGGACGGTGATCTGTACGTCTAAACTGTGGTAATGCTGAGACCATACACTTTTTAGGTACCACTGAATTTTCCTCATATGTAGTCTTGCATATGGTACGAGAAGGATGCAGGAGACCATGTAACCCAAAGCCTGCAGGAATTTCCTTGCAGAAAGCTGAGTTAAAGTTGCCAAGGTTTTGAAAGTTGAAGCCAGCTGTAATTGTTTTTCGTATGTCAGAAATGCCATCTGGGTTGTGGTGTTTAGAAGAGCACCCAGAAAAGTTATCTGTTGTGAGGGTGTCAAATTTGACTTTATGTTTACAGAGAATCCCAGGAACTTGGGAAGGTTCTGAACAAATTCTAAATGCTGGAGTAAGACATCCTTGCTGTCTGCCTGAATTAGACAATCGTCCAGATAAGGGTAAATTTGAATTCCCTTGAGTCTGCAATAAGCTACTACTGGAGCCAGGCATTTGCTGAAGACCCTGGGCGCAGTAGACAATCCAAAGGGCAGCGCAGAGAATTGATAGTGCCTCGATCCGGCCCTGAACCTGAGGTATTTTCTGCATTCCCGCCTGATGGGAATGTGTAAATATGCCTCCTTTAAAACCAAACTTACCATCCATGCATTTTTGGTCAGCACTGGAAGTAGCTGCTGTAGAGTAAGCATCTTGAATTTTGGTATCTCAAGAAAAGTGTTCAAGACTGACAGATCCAGAATGGGTCTCCATGATTTTTGCTTTCTGGGGACTAGAAAGAGCCTTGAGTAAAAACCTTGTCCCATCTCTGAAAGTGGAACCAGTTCTATGGCTTTCATAGCCAAGAGAGCCTCCACCTGGTTTAAGGCCTCTAACCATTGGTGTTTTGGAAGATCCAGCCATCCGCTTGGTCTTGGTAGGGTATGAAAATGGAATTTGTAACCTCTTGAAACCACATCCAGAACCCACTTGTCTTGGGTTATAAGAGTCCAATTTAGGAGAAAAAGAGTAAGTTTTCCTCCGAGTGGGGCTTCCAGGCAAGAAGTTCCTGCAGCCCAATAGAGGGAGTCATTCAGCCTGTTTTCTATGAGCTTGCGACCTGTCCTCTCCTCCCCTGGGGTGGAAGCAGTCCACTGTCTTGGTCTATAAGAGGCTTGCGTTTGAGGCCTTCCTCGGGAGCGTCTGTATCTACCCTTCTGAGGCCTGTCTGAATTGGGAAAGGACGAATTTTTTGTAGGCCAATTCCTACTAAATCTGGGTGGCTGCACTTGTAAGAAATATTTAACCGTTTGCATGGATTTTGCCTTGTCCTCCATTTTCTTTATGCTCGACAGGAGCATCCAATAACTTAGCTTTTAATTGATCTGGCAAGTTTTGTTCCTTTAACCAAGCATGCCTTCTAATGACTGTACCAGAGGCAGCAGCCCTACAAGAAGCCTCCAAGGCATCAAATCCACAGTGTAAACATGCTTCCAAACTCGTTCAGTGGCATGCATTAAGTCATGTAATTCCTTATCTGCACAGGCAGAAATGGAAGTTAGCTTTTGTTTCAAAACAGACAGAAGAAATTGCTGGTATTTCAGCATATGAAATTGACAGTTTAAATCCCTAACAGATAAAGTAGCAGAAGTGTGCACTTTTTTACCCCCATCTTTCTAAAGATCTGGAATCCTTCTCAGTGGGAATGGGGTTTTTAGCAGTAGCGGCCTTAACCCCCTTAGGACACTGTGAAATGGTTTCAGGATCAGCAGTAGGATTCTTGTACAAAAACTGGTGGGAATCAGGAACCCTATAATATTTGTCTGGCTTAGCAGGAGCTGGAGGAAAAGAGTCCGGAGTTAAGTTAGCCTCCAAAAAAGCATCATCCACAATATCCAAAATAGGAGGGATAGCCAGGGGTCTATGCTACTGAAGAAGAAAAAAATCCCTAAGTCTTTTCTTAGATTCCGAGTACTCCTGTCCTTTCCAGAAAAAATGTTCCCTCATTTCATGTAAAGTTTCCCCAAAAGAGAAATCCTCAGGGGGAGAAGCTGAAGGAATGGATTCCTCAGCATCAGAATCCTCATAAGGATGGAAAGAATATTCCTGGTCAGAAGAAGAAACTTAAGAAACAGAAGCCTGATCAGAGGAGTCATAATACACTTCCTGCCTTGGCCTTTTATCTGGAGGGGGATGTGAACCCCTAATCATAATAAGTCCTCCGCTATCTTAAGTAACTGTTTCTGAGACTCGGGTGCCGGATCAGAAGAGGCCTGAGCTGTAGTCTTTGATTTGGAAGGAGTCTTTGTCTTTGCCTTTATTAGAAGCTGAGTAGGCCTGAAAACCCCTTCGGAAGCCGGTACCTGCATAGCGGCTCCGGACCCATCCAAAGGAGCATTGTCCGAAGGTCCTGCAACAGAAATATTCAAAGGCCTAGTTGGCTCCTCGTGGGAGTCCGTTTTGGCCATCGGTTCCGAAATGGCCGATGACGGGCTGCAAAAGCGCCTCACTGACGACGGCCGAACCTGATGCTGGCTCTGCTTGTACAATATCATCCAATTTGGACCTCAGAGGCCTGTCTTTATCCTTGCGTCGTTTGTGAACTCAGGTAGCCGGAACCGAATCAGATGACATTTTTTAATTAATTGATTGAATCTAGCACAAAACCGACCACTAGCTACGTCATGGTCAGGGCCTAAGCAAGGAATACAGTAAGAATGAAAATCCTTATGAGGTATTTGCTTCCCACATGAAATACAATTAACTTTTTCTGACATCAGACTGGAGCAAGAAAAAAGTTTCCCCAATGGGGTACTTAGCTTCGAGTAGGAGAAGAAAGTCTTCGGACTGAAGTACGTTTAGCAAAAATTGTCCGGAGTCAGTCGACTGGCAAATGCTAACTGCTATCACTGCACGGCAAGAAAAGACTGGAAAACATGGCGTCGGCTGTCAGCTTTGTGCTCCTGGCGCTCCGACGTCAGGAAGCATGGCTGAACAGCCAATGCCGGACCCAGACTTTGAGATTCTGGCCGACCGAGGACTGCCTGCCGGCAGGGGAGAACCCTACAGTCATGACTGCAACAGTGAAACACGATGAACATATACTAAGTTTCTGGTATTCCGGCCGACTGAGGGCTACCCCTGGTAGGATAGGCCAAGTATGATGACTGCTACAGGGAAACACGAAGAACATTAGCTACAAACAAATGCAATCCAAGGGTCATCCTCAACTCTAGTAGTCTAAATCTCAAAATGTACCTGCCCGAAGAACTCCTTAAAATGGAGAAAATAGACACTTGCGCTGTAACAGTGACCTGGTTCAAGGCAGAAGAAAGTACATCTGCACTATCAGCCCATAAAACTCATTCCACACCTTTCGGCCCCACAAAGTACAGTTGTGTACACTTACCATAAATGGAGATGTTAGAGTGTATTCACTGTTGCAGTCATTACATTTGGGTTATCTGCTTGCAAGTAGCCCTCAGTCGGCCTGATTAACTAAGTCCTGGGTCCTGCGTCGGTTGCTGTCACTTCTATGACGGCAGGGGTATAAAACATGCAGCAGACGCCATTACATCAGTTTTTCTTGCCCCAGATGTCAGGTGCCCCCCTAATGGGAAGCAATTAAATATAAAGGTACAATGATATACCTCCAACAAAAAAGCAAACACACCAAAAAGGCTTTTAAGCATAGTAAAGGAAAGTAGAGGTATAGACAAAAAGAAGTTGGGGGGGCAGGTGGGAGGGTAACCAGGACTGCACCAGTGAATACACTCGAACATCTTCATTTATGGTAAGTGTACACAACTGTACTATGTTCTTAGTGTTTCACTGTTGCAGTCATTACATTTGAGTAGATTCCCAAAGCTATGGTTGGGAGGAGGAATTTAGACAGCATTAGGACCAGCTATAAGGCCATGCAAGATTGCAGTGGCAAAGCCAGCTATGGATTTAGAGAAAATTGGCAAATGATAATTCTTGGTGAAAGTATGTACAGAACTGCAGGCTTCTTGGATGTCTAGGGACACCTCTGAGAAAGGCTGCAGAGATAGATACAGCCCTGGTAGAGTGACGTCTGATCCCCTAGGGGATAGGTTTTCCATGGTGCTTATAGCAGAAATTAATGCAATGGCCTATCCATTTAGGAATGGTTTGCTTTGAAATAGCCTTCCCCTCGGCCCCTGCAGCAAATGCCACCAGCAGTTGTTCAGATTTCCATTGAGGTTTAGTCCTGTCCAAGTAGAATCTAAGTTGTCTAAGCACATCTAAGGAATGCAGTATCCGTTCCCCTTTGCTCTGTGGATTGGGAAAGAAGGTTGGCAAATGAATGGATTGATTAAGTGCCACACTGGATAATGCCTTGGCCATGAAGGATGGGTTAGGTCTTGAGTGACACCCTGTCCACATGAAAGATGACAGGCTCCACTGCCATAAGAGCCTATAATTTAGAAATCCTTCTAGCCGAAGTGATTGCTAAAAGGAAGGCTGTTTTCCAGGAAAGGAATTTTATGTCTGCAGTTGTAGCTGGCTCGAAAGGAGGTAGAGTGAGTTTTTTTCCAATACAAAGTTAAGGTCCCAGGCAGGGGTTGGAGCTCTCCTGGGTGGCCTTAAGTTTTTGGCCCCTCTGAGATACTGCTTTACCAGAGGATGAGAGAAGACGGGGGGGTGGGGGTGGGGGGTTGTAATGAGCTGAAATGGCTGAGACATGGATTTTTATGGAAGAAAAAGATATGCCCTTGTGAAGCATCTCAGTTAAGTACTGCAAAATCTGAGGTAAACTGGGCACTGCTGTGGTCGTCCCTCGAGATTGATTCCAGGCACAGAATCTTTTCCATTTGTCAGCATAAGATTTTCTGGTACTAGGTCTTCTCGCCTCCAAAATGACATCCATCACAGGTTTGCTGAGGGATGCTAACGGAGAATTTAAGTGATTAGCCAGGCTGCAAGATTCAATGTTTGGAGCAGAGGGTGCAGAATTTGGTTGCTCCGAGACAGTAAAGAAGGTGTCTGCGGCAGGTGCTTATATAAATATAAGCAAAGGTGTCCCTATTCAACTGTGATCTGATAAAGGAACTTCTGAAAGCGCTTATTTGTTTATCTGGGACTTTGTTATATTTTGCATTCAAGATTATTTTTGTAGTAACGTTGAGTTGTTTAGTTATTTGGCTTTAGCACTGCCGACCGTTGGGCTTTGGTCTTATGCTTGACTAAGTACACCAGTTTATGCTTGGGACGCTGTTTACATCAATATATCAGTTACCCAGCAATTTGGTTTTGGAAACTGCCATATCGGTGAATTATCAGCTCCAAGTTTAACCAAGAGGCTGTTAGCGTTTCTGCGCATTGTTTATTGGTGAAGGAGCTTTGACATCGGCTATAGTGTAAGCCTTTATTTGAACATCTGAAACTGCTATATCGCTGAATTATCAGTTTAACTATGAGACTTAGTGTTTCTGCGCAGTGTTTATTGGTGAATAAGTCTGGATATCAGCTCTATTGCAAGCCTTTAATTGAACACTGAGTTTGTTTTAAGACATTGCTACGATATTGACAAGTCTTTCTGACTTACGTTTACTGATTTAAGAAGAGCTAAAATTTTATGGTGTTCCATTTACGAGTGAGCTCGGAACACTTGCAGTGAATTATAAGACACTTATTTTTTTGGATGCTTGTTCTATTATACTAGGACACATTCGAATGTACTTGAAGCTTTTAACTATAAAGAGACAATTGTTACACTGTTGCAGTTTGAACGATACTTTTTGAAAGCAACAACGTTTTATGCTTTTTAAACAGCATCTCTTTGGACAGTTTCACTTGGTGGAAAACCAAGCATTGGATGTGCTTTGTAAGCACTCTTAAATAAACAATTTAAAAATTACTATTGTTGTGTTCAATACAGCTGTGGAGTAGCGGTGTGATTTTTACATATTTTTTGTTCTGATCTGCTCACCGCTACCTTATCAGTGAGCTATACATTTTACTAGTATTTGCTTTTTTTTGGTATATACTCACTGAACATGGCGGAAAAAAACAATGAAAAAAGAATGAATGATAGAGCACGGACTGTATTTACATTTATGTCTAGTAATTCGGAGATGGAAACCATGGGAGGGGCTGCTAATCCATTACTACAAGTTAACTTTGATACTTTCTCTGAGACTGTGAAAAGTGATTTTGCAGATAGGGCCAACTACGATGCCAATCCGGGGGAAGTGGAAACAGCTGCATATCGTTTGAAAAGATTAACTTGGCAAAGATATCATATGGAAGCAAGTATGCATAAACAGGTGATTCCAAGAGGAATGAGAGTTAAGTGTATGCCAAGTTATGGCAACCAATATCCTGAGTTACTGGCAAAATGGCAAACCATAAATTTGGAAACTAGCTTCCGCTATATGTGTTTACTAGTTGAATTTTTCAAACCAGAAGAGCTGAGAATTACGAAGCTGATTCAGGAGAAACAGGCTGAATTGGAGAAATTAACTCTGATTCTCAGTTAATGACGTTAGAGAATTTACAGTTTAATATGAACGTGTTTGAAACTAAACTGAAAGAACAAAAAATTAAGAAATTATCCAGAGGTATTATGGACTTTAGGCAAGAACGGATATTTGAATGGCCTAGAAAAGAAAGACGCAATGATCCACACCCATCTTAAAGATATGATAAAAGAAGTGTCACAGGAGACAACAATAGGGGCAAGCAACTGCCAACTACTAAAGCGCACTTACCCCAAGAGGGTCTGCTGAAGACACCTATTCAATTAGAATCTGCACAAAAATTTGATGCGATAACCTCAGAAGAGTCAAGTATTTGTTTAGATTTCCCCCTAGAACAAGGGAATAAATCTAATGATATAGATATTTCACCTGAGATGAATGATAAAATCTCAGGAACAGGTATCCTTCCTAAGAAAGGGGCTAATCATATACCATTGAATCAACATTTACCGGTTTTCCTAAAACAGACGTTTCACAGGAATCCGCGTTCAATGAGCCATGATAGAAAACGGAAGAAAGTAATGAATTAAATAGCAAGTCATTAGTCAATAATCTGTCAACTTATTCTTTGAAGCAACATGAGAAAAGTTTGCTGGAAAGAAGTTTAACTTTGATTCCCTCATTAAAATCTGATTTGAGTGAATTTGCCATAGAAATGAAATACTTCGCACGTAATGTCACTTTGAAAAGTATTTTTGGGAATAGAGAGCAAGAAAATAGAAAACTTGGGAAACCAAGTGCTTTTGTCCCTACGAATCTTCCAGCAGTAGAATTATTTTCTCGCATGTGTATAGATGCAGTAGAACAGCTAAGAACTAAGAAGAACTCTCATCACTACCATAACTTAACAATCCAGGAAAGGCAGGCCATGACAGACTTGCAGCAAAATGATGAAATTGTGAAAAAACCAGCAGACAAAGGAGGAGCTATTGTGGTTCTCTCTGCTGAATGGTATAAGATGAAAATGTATGATATGCTTAGTGATTTAGTGACTTATAAGGAGACTGATACATCAAGTCTAAATAAGCAGATCAGTAAGGTTCAAGATCTGTTGTACTCTATGCTTATAGAGGGTAGTATAAGAGGAGCAATATTACTTTTTTTTTTTTTTAAAGTGGACCATCCCACAATCCCCTCTATAAATGGGTTATATAAAGTACATAAAAAATCCTATAAACCCACCATTATGACCTATAGTATCAGGACAAGGATGGTTGACTGAATCCATGTCATTGTTTGTGGAGAGAAGTCTCGAGCAGATTTTGCTGAAAATTCCTAGTGTCTTCAGGGATACGGATGATTTCATGGAGAAACTATCACGGACTTTAGAAACCTTGGAAGAGAGAGAAGATTTGCTATTAGTCACTATGGATATCACTAGCTTATTCACCTCAATACCTAATGACATTGGTACTGAAGCAGTAAGAAAGACCATTGAAGAAGAAAGTAAAGATCATGCACATGCCACTCTAATATGCTTACTACTGTAAGTTATATTGGACACGAATATATTTCACTATGGGAATTCCATTTATTGGCAACGATGGGGAGTCACGATGGGCACACCTTGTGCGAACAGTTACGCGAATATTGTCCTTTCGAACTGGGAAAGTGAATATATTCTTGGTGAATGTAATCCTTGGCTTAAGAATGTGAAATATTATGGTCATTTCGTTGACAACCTTTTTCGCCTTTGGAGAGGTAGCGAAGACCATTTTAAGTTGTTCCCGCAATATTTGAATGGAACTATTTCATTCTTGAAATTTACCAGCCAAGTGTCACATAAGCAGGTCAATTTCCTGGATTTGAGTATCATATTAACCCAAGATGGTAGTGTTGAGACCACACTCTATAGAAAATCGACATGTAGAAATCATTATCTCCATAAAAGTAGCATGCATCCTAGACATGTTACCAACAACATTATGAAGAATGCGATAGTAAAGATTAATAAAAGATGTACACAGGAATCTGTGATCCAGCAAGAGATGACAAATTTGCAGAATTGTCTTAGAGTACGAGGGTATTCAGAAAAGGATATTGCTGTTCATACTAGTAAATCTTATGTGAAGAACAGATGGAGTTCTACGATTCAAGAGAAAGACAAACATACTTTACCTTACACGCGACTATTCATTACCTATAGCACAGATAATAGCCAAGTTAAAGACATCATTGATGAGTTTTGGCCTATTCTACCTCAAGATTCTAGAATACGTTCTATAGTAGGAGACGACCCGCACTTCAGCTACAAAAATAAGAAAAATATTAAACTTCTCCTATGTATGAAAGATGGGTTTCAGAAACTCATTGTAATAGGGAGAAAAGGAACCTATCAATGTGGAAATTGTTCTGCTTGTAGACATACTGATAGTAGTAACACATTCAATTGTCCAGGGATGAATAGAATCTTTACTTTTAACTGCAAAGCTACATGTGTCACCAGAAACATTATTTACTTGGCCACTTGCAAAGAATGTTAAAGTTTCTATGTTGGGAAAACCAACCAGAACTTCAGAAAAAGAATATTGCGGCATTTGGGGGATATTAGAAGAGGAGACATTCACAATGCCTTGGCGGTGCATGTATTAGAAAATCCGAATCATAGTTTTCTATTTAAAGCTATTGAAAATATAACTGAAAACATCAAGAGAGGTAATATAGCGAATAAAACAGAAGTTTGTGAAGCCAAATGGATCGTGAATTTATGAGCAGATCGAGCCCCTGGCCTTAATGCCATTATTCCACTTAAGCTAATATTGAAGACAAGGAGACCTACACCATTGGTTGAATGGTGGGTGTGTGGTTGAAGATGAAATCCATGGAGGCATTGTTCTTCATTTGAATTTTATTGGTTAAAACTCTCAGAAATATAAGCAATGGTGTCCCTATTCAACTGTGATCTGATGAAGGAACTTCCGAAAGCGCTCATCATTTGTTTATCTGGGACTATGTTATATTTGGAGATCTCAGTTGCTTATTTTAAAGCGGTCTCGCTATGTTAAACCCATTTAACATAGCGAAACAGTAAAAAAAAGCAACGGAGATCTTGCGTTCTCCGTTGCTTTTGCCCACAGCTCTGATGTACTGCGTAGGCATGCGCAGTACATCAGAACTGCCGCAGAATACCAGACAGCTGCAGAAGGGCAGTAAAGAGGCATTATACAATGCCATTATTTAAGAAAAGTAATTATTTCTTTTCTTAAATAATGTCATTGTATAATAGCAATAACCCACTTCTGGGTGTGGGTAATGCTGGATTTACCCACTGTTGGCTTTGTTTGGTCCCTCTGATTTCGCCCTCGGGACCAAACCACGCCAACCTTGGGTAAATCCAGCATTACCCACACCCAGGCGTGGGTTACTGCTATAATAAGTCTGGATATCATCTCTATTGCAAGCCTTTAACTGAACACTGAGTTTGTTTTAAGACATTGCTACGATATATTGACAAGTCTTCTGACTTATGTTTACTGATTTAAGAGCAGCTAAAAATTTATGGTGTTCCATTTATGAGTGAGCTCGGAACACTTGCAGTGAATTATAAGACACTTTTCATTACAGATGTATTTTTTTGGATGCTTGTTCTATTCTACTAGGACGTATTTGAATGTACTTGAAGCTTTTAACTATAATGAGACAATTGTTACCACTGTTGCAGTTTGAATGATACTTTTTGAAAGCAACAACATTTTATGCTTTTTAAACAGGATCTCTTTGGACAGTTTCACTTGGTGGAAAACCAAGCATTGGACGTGCTTTGTAAGCACTCTTAAATAAACAATTTAAAAATTACCATTGTTGTGTTCAATACAGCTGTGGAGTAGCAGTGTGATTTTTACATATTTTTTGTTCTGATTTGCTCACCGCTACCTTATCAGTGAGCTATACATTTTACTAGCAGTAGCAGCAGGTGCCATGGAGAAAGTTGTGACAGACTGTGTAAGAGTGCGTACCAGTGTTGGCGAGGCCAGTCTGGAGCAAGCAAAACCATTTTTGGTTTGTCCCTTTTGACTTTTAGTATAACTTTGGAGAGCAAAGGCAGAAGGAGAAAACCATAGACTGTTAGGTTTTCCCAACTGAAGCACAGAGCATCCACTTTCAAGGCTTTTTTGGGAGTCGTTCTTGTACAAAATTTGTCCAACTGGTAGTTCTGGGGAGAGGCAAAGAGATCTATGTCTGGGCTCCCCCATTTGTGTGTCAACATGTTGAAAATCCGTGATTCCAGTTTCCATTCGTGTGGGTCCATGAGATTTTTGCTTAGATCTGCCAAAATATTTAGCTTTTCTGGCAGGAATTGAGCTTGTAGTTGCACTTGATAGCTCAAGGCCGTGTTCCACAATGCCATGGCTTGTCTGCAGAGGGGATAGGAATGTGTACCCCCCTGCTTGTTTATGTACCACATAACTGTGGTGTTGTCAGTCTTCAACATTAGTTGCCCTGGATGAAGGTAGCCCTTGAAGGCTGTCAGTGCTTTCTGTACAGTTAGCATTTCTTTGTGATTGATATGAAGGTGCATTTGATTCAAGCTCCATTTGCCCTAAATGCACTTACCTGCCAGATGATCCCCCATGCATAGTCTGATGCATCTGTAGTTAGGGTTTGGGTGGCAGGGGGTGGTGTGAATGGCAGTCCCTTGTTTGGGTGATAGGCCTCTGCCCATAGGAACTCTAGTTGCAGGCAAGGTATGATAGGAATCATTGTTTCCAAGCTGTGAGAATGTTGACTCCACAAACTTTAAGTACAACCGAAGTTTCCTCATATGGAGTCTTACATATAGAATGCAGAAGGCCATAAACCACAAGGCTTGCAGTATTTGTCTTGCTGATAGCAGGGTTTTTGTGGCTACCTGTTTTGAAGTCACCCACCAACTGAATTTGCTTTTCTGGCGTAAGGTAAGCCATCTGGGATGTTGTATTCAAGCTTACACCCAGGAACGTTAGGTTTTGAGAGGGTACTAGTTGTGATTTCTTTTCGTTTATGGTGTACCCTAGACAAGTTAGAACCCTTTTTTTTACAAACGCCACATGTTTTAGAAGAATGGCCTCATTTTCTGCCTGAATTAGACAATCGTCCAGGTATGGATATATTTGAATATTTCTTGGCCTGCAAAATGTAATTACTGGAGCCAGGCACTTTGCAAGGACCCTGGGCGCAGTAGATAAGTCAAAGGGCAGTGCAGAGAACTGATAATGCAAAAAGCCTGCTTTAAAGCGGAGATATCTTCTGCAAGATTCCCTGATTGGGATATACAGGTATGCCTCTTTTATATCTAGATTTGCCAACCAAGCATCTTTGCCTAGCATAGGAAGTAACTGAAGAGTCAGCATCTTGAATTTTGGAATATCCAGGAAAGTGTTTAGAGTAGACAAATCCAGAATTGGACGCCATGATTTGTCTTTTCTGGGTACCAGGCAAAGCCTGGAATAGAAACCTTGTCCCTTTTCCTCTTCTGGTACCGGTTGAATAGCCCCCATGTTTAAGAGGGAAAGTACTTGTTTCTGAGCCTCTGCCCACTGACTTGGGGGCAGTTCTGGCCATCCGCTTGGAGTTGGCAATGTATGTAAATGAAATCTGTACCCCTGGGACACTATTTAAAACCCATTCGTCCTGGGTTATAAGTTGCCATTTTTTTGCATGAAGTGCCAGTTTTCCCCCCAAAGGGGCGGCTAATTAAGTGCTTGGTAATTGTAAAGGAAAGTCATTGAGGCTGATTACCATAGGGAGGTGTGTTGTTGCTTCCAGATTTGGAAGAGGAGGCACCCCATTGCTTAGTTCTGAAAGTCCCTTGGGACTGAAACTTGGTGCTTTTGGTATGTCTGGCAAGAGTGGCTCTGGAAGGAACTGGAAAGGATCAGTTCTTAGTAGGCCAGTGAATACTAAATCTTGGAGGTTGTACTTGTAAGAAATCTTTCACAGTCTGCATAGATTTATAGCCTCATCTTCGATCTTTTTTAGAACTTCTTCAGCCTTATTGCCAAACAGATGGTCCTGCAGCAAAGAAGCATCCAACAATTTTGCTTTAACATTATCAGGCAGAGATTGCTCCTTAAGCCAAGCATGCCTTCAAAGAACAGAACCAGTAACAGCAGCCCTGCAAGAGTCCTCCAAAAAATCAAAACCACATTGCAAAGTATTTTCCCAACTTGTTCAGCTGAATGTAATAAATCCTGTAAATCTTTAAATTTCCAGAGAGTCAGAAATCAACAATTTTCTGTTTAAGCAGTCCCATAATATGCTGCTGATATTTTAGCATATTGAATTGACAGTTTAAAGCCCTGATTGCCAAGGTTGCATAAGTATAAACCTTCTTACTCCATCTATCCAGTGCCCTAGAATCTCTATCAGAAGTGGTAGGATTTTTCGCAGTAGAAGCAGTAATGCCTTTGGGGCCTTGAGAAATAGTTTCAGGATCTGCAAAGTACAGTTTTGAACCTACCATAAATGTAGATGTTAGAGTGTTCACCCTGCTGCAGTCATCACACTTGGGTTATCCTGCCATCAGGCAGTCCCGTACTCAGCCTGAGTTCCTAAGTCTTGGTCCGGCGTCAGTTGCTGTCGCTTCTTCCCTGACGTCAGTGCACCAGGGGTATATGAGGCATCAGTCGCCATTTTCTTCAGTTTTTCTAGCCCCAGATGTCAGGTGCCCCCCAATAGGTAGGCAATATATATACATACATACATATATATCTAGATAAAAATAAAATACCGTTAAGCACAAGCAAATACACTACAGAGGTTATATAGGATAGAGTGGTATAGATAAGTTCAGCTAGTTCAGAGGGGACGGGAGGGAGGGTAACCTGGATTGCAGCAGGGTGAACACTCGAACATCTACATTTATGGTAGGTACAAAACTGTACTATGTTCATCATGTTACCCTACTGCAGTCATCCCACTTGGGTTGAATCCCAAAGCTAAAGATGGGAGGTGGAGTTAAACAGGGTTTGAAGAAGCTAGTAGGCCCTGCAAAACTGCAGTGGCAAAACCAGCTCTAATCTTGGAATATAGAGGTAAGTGATAGCGTTTGGTGAAGGTGTGCACTGAACTCCAAGTTGCAGCTTCCAGAATATCCTTGGTTGGCACTCCCCTGAGAAAGGCTGCTGATGCAGCTGTAGCCCTGGTGGAGTGGGACCTAATGTTAGAAGGTACCGGTTTCCCATGATGCATGTAGCACAAACGTATGCAATGCCCTATCCATTTAGAAATGGTCTGTTTTGAGATAGCTTTTCCTTGTGATCCTGTAGCATAGGCTACAAAGAGCTGGTCAGATTTTCTGAAAGCCTTAGTTTTATCCAAGTAGTAACGTAATTGCCTGTGAATGTCCAAAGGAGATCCAATGCCTGTCTGCCTGGGATGACATGCTCGACAAGCCACGAGGGACGGCTTGCACCTGTCACTCCTGGGCTTTCGGATATTGCCAAAGGCTTTTGCCATCCCCATAGTGCCTTTTTAGGCAAGGCTCAAAAGATAAACCAACCTCCATAGGTATCACAAGGGTAAGAAACTAAGAGTAATGCTACTCAACACCACAATTCTAAACCTCAAGATGCACGCACTCGAAACTCTCCTTAGCATGGAGAACATAGATATCTGTGCAGTAACAGAAACCTGGTTCAAGGCTCCCGAGAGCACCCCAGCACTACCAGGTTATACCTCATACCATGTTTTTCAGCCGCAAAACTTGGACCGAACCACAAAAGGAGGAGGAGTATCAATATTCGTCAATGATACCCACACCTCCAGGTTGGTGGCACAGCACGAAGCATCAGACACTATCCATGTGCAACTAACAGTGGGTAAAACTGCCTTCCAGTTTATAGCCTGCTACAGACCATCCTCCCAAACCCAGGAACCCCACTTGGCCTTTCTGAGAACACTGGAAAATATGAATGTCTCTCCAAACACCATTATATTGGGCGACTTCAACTACCCTAACAGACTGGGAGCATTACTCTAGAACCAACACCCTAGCCCAAAGGTTCCTAGAATTTATAAACTCAAATGCTATGGAACAACTTGTTGCCACTCCCACAAGAGGGGAAAAAATACTGGACCTGATCATCACCAACATGGGGACTCTATGTTCCAGACCAGAAGTGTATCCCCCACTGGTAAGATCAGACCATAAACTAATCTCACTAGATATTCACATCCCGACCCCAGACCCTGCCCAGAAAACCACAGTGAAAAACTTCTCTAAAGCAAATTTCACACTCCTCAAAACTGAGGTGGAATCCTTCAAAGTCCCCGGGCCAGTGGAAAATACGGCCGAGACCGCAGAATCCTTTATAAACGCATTCTATGAACACCTTCAGGAATGCATGGATCATGCAATCCCAAACAAAACCAAGACCCAATCCTCCAAAGTTAGGCGTCCTGTCTGGTGGACCCCAGCCATAAACAAACTATACAATAGAAGGAGGAAGCTACTACATGACAGAGCAAAATCCCAAAAAAGGAAGGCATCTCTGATCAGTATTAGCAAAAAACTACGGGCACTCAAAATCGTCCAAGGCCAGCTTAGAGAGAAAACTTGCACAGGACACTAAGGATAATCACAAGGCTTTCTTTAGTTATGTTAGGAACCTGGGTGGGAGTTCCCAGATATGCTCAGAATTGGTCCAAAATGACAAAAAAATACATCGAACCCACAGACATTGCCAACATCCTAGCTGACAAGTTCAGCGCAAACTTCTCCCCTCCCTTCCCCACCAAAAGGGCAAATATCTATCCCAGCAGACTGCTGCCCCCCTGACATCTCAGATGTTCAGGTAAGAGCCGCCCTCTGCAAAGCAAAAAACACAGCATCAATGGGACCAGACAGTGTCCCGGGCTGCTTCCTACATGAAGAACTAAACCCAAACATAAAACTACTGTTCAATCTCAGCCTTACTACAGGATATGTACACAAAGAGTGGCGTACAGCAACAGTGGTCCCTCTCCAAAAAGGTGATGCCTCAACGGATCCTGGAAACTATTGCCCCATAAGCTTGACTAGCTTGGTCTGCAAAGCTATGGAAAGGATCATCATGGACCTCATAAATAAAGATATTGGGGACCTACAGACACTGGATCCTACCCAGTTCGGCTTTAAGGGCAGATCCTGCCTCTTAAACCTGGTTGATTTCTTTGAAACATTCACCAAGGCCATTGACAAGTGGAAGGTGGTCCACACAGCCTAACTGGACCTTGCAAAAGCCTTTGATACAATACCCCACTCCGGCATTATAGATAAGCTCACCAGCTTAAATATAAACCCCTATGTCACTAGATGGGTTGCAAACTGGCTCAAGGACAAAATCCACATGGTTAGAATTGCTGGAGCCATGTCAGACTCCAAACCAGTTACAAGTGGCGTCCCACAAGGCTCAGTCCTGGGACCTCTTGTTCGGTATATATTTCTCGGAGGTACAGGCTAACACGGAAGGACTGTGGCTGACCAAGTTCACAGATGACTGCAAACTGGGTGCCATAATACTCTCCCCAGCCGACACAAGCATCCTACAAAAGGGCCTCAGAAACAGACAACTGGTGCCAGAGCCATGGCCTCAAGCTAAACGCCAAAAATTGTATAGTCATCCCCTTTGGCAAAAACAAAGAGCTCACAAATTACCACATAGGTAGTAATCCATTAAGTACAGAAGTAGTAATTAGGGACCTGGGGACCCAAGTTAATAGCAATCTCTCATTTGACAACCACATGGCCAAAGTGGTTAGGAAAACATTTTATATAGCCCACCTAATCATGAAGGGATTCACATCTAGATCAGGGGAGGTCATCGTGCCTCTTTACTCATCCCTCATCAGGCCCATAATTGAGTACAATGCCCCTTTTGGTTTGTACCTTACCAGACACCTGCAGCAACAGGAAAGACCCCAAAAGTTCCTCACCAAGAGGATCAAAGGGCTCAAACAGATGCCATATGCTGCCCGGTTAAAGAAACTCCAGCTCTACTCAGTGGCGTACCGCCTGCTCAGAGGCAATCTGTGCCTGACGTATAAAGCCATGTCCAAATCGGAATTAATGGACATGCTGCACCTCAGAAAATCCAAATCCCATCGAGCTACGCGCTCGAGAGACTTGAACCTCAGCACTGAAATAAATAGGACATGCTGGAGGGACAGATTCATAACCCAGAGGCTCCCTTCACTCTGGAATAAAATCCCAGTCCAGGTTAAGCAGAGTCCCTCATTGACTCTCTTCAAGAGGAAACTTGATGAGTGGATGGGAGATGGTAGATTTACCCTGGGTATCACTTCTGTGTCACTGATGGACAGAGGCACAGTATACTAACTTCGAAAAAGGGCAGAGCAAAATTCATTTAAAATGGGTGGCGAAAGCCAAACACACTCTGGCGAGGCTTAAAATGCCCTAGGGTAGATAGCCTAGTATGAACCTATGAACCTGTAAGAGTGCAGGAGTCTTTCTCCTTTGTTCTGGGGATTTGGGAAAAAGATGGACAAATGAATGGTTTGGTTTACGGCCACACTGGACACAACCTTTGGCATAAAGAAAGGGTTAGTTCGTAGAGAGACTCTGTCTTGATGAAAAATGAGGAAAGGCGGACTGCCATTAGTGCCTGTAGCTCTGAGACTCTTCTAGCTGAGGTTATTGCTAGTAGCAGGGCAGCCTTCCATGAAAAATTTTAAATCAGCTGAAAAAGCTGGTTCAAAGTGCGGCAGTGTAAGCTTTTCCAGAACAAAGTTGAGATACCAAGTAGGTGTTGGTGCTCTCCTTGGCGGTCATGTTCTTAGCCCCTCTGAGGTACTGTCTTAGGAGTGGATGTGAGAATAAAGGAGGATTCGTGTTGTAATGAGCTGAAATTGCTGAGGCGTGGATCTTAATAGATGAAAAGGAAAGTCCTTTGTGCAACATCTCAGTTAAATATTGTAGAATCTGAGGAATGTTTGGATCAAGGGGATTTTGGCCTTTAGCCTGGTTCCAGGCGCAAAATCTTTTCCATTTGTCTGAATAGGTTTTCCTGGTGCTGGGCCTCCTGGCCTCCAGAATGACATCCATAAGAGCTTTGGATAGAGGTGTTGGCTGGTTGTTTAGGTAATTTGCCATGCAGCCAGGTTTAAAGTCTTGAGCTGGCTGTGTAGAATCTGATTGTCTCGCTGGGTGAGCAGGTGAGGAATTTGTAGTAAAATCCATGGTGGGCCGTGGGCCATGTTCCTTAGAATTAGATACCAATGCTGGCATGGTCAGTCTGGTGCAATGAGTATCATTTGTGGCCTCTAATCTGACTTTCAGCAGTACCTTTGCTACAAGAGGCACTGGAGGAAAAGCATACACTGTTAATGTTTTCCAACTGAATGAGAGGGCGTCCACTTTCCAAGCTTGTGGATGGAATGTCCTTGTGCAAAATTTTTGAAGTTGGTAGTTTTGGGGGCTTGCAAACAGATCTATGTCTGGGCGTCCCCATTTTTGAGCGATCATTGCAAATACTTGTGGATCTAGTTACCACTCGTGTGGATCCATGATGTTTCTGCTTAGGTCGTCTGCCAATGTGTTTTTCTTTCCTGGCAGGAATTGTTCTTGTAATTGAACCCGGTAAGACAGTGCAGTGTTCCACAAGGTCATTGCTTGCCTGCATAGAGGTTAGGAATGTGTGCCCCCTTGCTTGTTTATGTACCAACATTACTGTGGTATTGTCCGTCTTTATTAGTTATCCTGGGTGTAAGAGGTCCTTGAAAGCTGTTAGGGCATTCTGTACTGCTAGCATTTCTTTTAGATTGATATGCAGGTGCCTCTGATCTGTAGTCCATTTGCCTTGAATACACTGTCCTGCCATGTGCGCTCCCCAGGCATAGACCAATGCATGTGTTGTCATAGTTTGCCTGGCTGTGGGTAAGGTGAAAGGCTGACCCTTGTTGAGGTGACATGCCTGTGCCCACCATAGAAACTCCTGTTGAAGGCAGGAAATGAGTGGTATCATTGTTTCCAAGCTGTGGCTGTGCTGAGTCCATACGCTTTTCAGGTACCATTGTAATTTCCTCATATGCAGTTTTGCAAATGGTATTAGTAGTATGCAAGATGCCATGAATCCCAAGGCCTGCAGAATTTTATTTGCAGGGAGTTGGGTCTTTGTTGCCATTATTTTGAAATATTGAGTCAGCTGTTGATGCATGTCTGGCATGAGATAAGCCATCTGGACCGTTGTATTCAAGCTGGCACCCAGGAATATTATGTTTTGTGAGGGCACTAGTTTTGATTTCTTCTCGTTTACTGTGTACCCTAGGCAACTTAGGTATTTGACAAATGCCAGATGCTTTAAAAGAATGTCCTTGCTTTCTGCTTGAATAAGGCAGTCCAGGTATGAGTATATTTGAATTCCTCTGTCTGCAGTATGCAATTACTGGTGCCAGGCATTTTGTGAAGACCCTGGGCGCAGTAGATAAGCCAAAGGGCAGTGCAGAAAATTGATAATGCGTTGAACCTGCAATGAAGCGGAGGTATCTTCTGCAATTTTGTCCGATACGGACATGCAAGTATGCCTCCTTGAGGTCCAGCATTACTAGCCAAGCATTCTTGCCCAGCATGGGAAAAAGCTGCTGTAGTGTTAGCATCTTGAATTTTGGTACTTTCAGACAGGTGTTCAGAATTGAAAGATCCAGAATGGGTCTCCATGCTTTGTCCTTTCTTGGGACTAGAAAGAGTCTTGAGTAAAATCCTTGTCCTTGCTCCTGTGTAGGTACCTGTTGAATGGCTCTCATGTCCATGAGAGCTGAAATTTGTTTTTGTGCCTCTGCCCATTGATTTGGTGGCAGGTTTGGCATTCCTTTTGTCCTTGGTAAGGTATGAAAGTGGAATCTGTATCCTTGAGAGACAATGTTTAGGACCCAATTGTCTTTTGTGATGATGTGCCAGTTGTCTGCAAAAAATGCTAATTTTCCTCCCAAGGGAGCTGCCAGGAGAGATTTGCTTGGTAGTTTGAGGATTGAGTCATTGTGTTTGTCTTCTGCTAAGCTTGGGGCCCGTCTTCTCCTCCTTTCTGGGTAGCAGTACCCCACTGGCGAGGTTTGTAAGGGCCTTGTGACTGACCTCTGCCCCTTGGGCATCTGTATTTGCCCCTCTGTGATCTGTCAGAAGCTGGAAAGGACCAGTTTTTCGTTGGCCAATTTCTGCTGAAACGAGGGGGTTGTACCTGCAAAAAATCCTTCACTGTATGCATAGACTTTGCCTTATCCTCCATTTTCTTTAAAACCTCTTCTGCTTTGAAACCAAATAATACATCCTGCTGTAAAGGTGCATCCAATAATTTTGCTTTAACATGATCAAGAAGGGTTTGTTCTTTTAACCAAGCATGTCTACGTATGACAGAGCCAGTAACAGCTGCTCTACAGGAAGCTTCCAATGAATCAAATTCCACAATGTAAAGTAGGTTTGCCCACCTGTTCAGCTGCATGCAACAGATCCTGCATTTCATTGAATTCAGGCTGTTCAGAATGTGTGCTCATTTTTTTTTGTTTTAATTGAGACATTAGGAATTGCTGATATTTCAGCATGTGAAACTGACAATTTAATGCTCTCACAGCCAAAGTTGCTGAGGTGTACGTTTTCTTTCCCCATCTATCTAGGGCTCTGGAATCCCTTTCAGAGGGCACAGGATCTTTAGCCACAGAAGCTTTAGCCCCCTTAGGACCCTGGGAAATTGTTTCTGTGTCAGCCACAGGGCTTTTGTAAAGGAATTTGAGAGAGTCAGGTACTCTGTAGTATCTGTCTGGTTTGGCTGGAGCAGGAGGTAGAGAGTTTGGATTTAGACTAGACTCCAAGTAAACATCATCCACAATATGAGAATGAGAAACAAAAACTTTGGACTCTCCACGTTACATAAAGTAAAATAATTTATTGAAAAGAGAGGACAAACGGTGAGCGCTTTCGCGTATGCTCTGATACGCTTCTTCAGACAATATACAACTAAAAACAGTCAGCATATTTATAGGGAGGCATAGTTCAATAATGTGGTTAACTAATTAACTAATGATACAATTATACTGTTTAAATTCATTTTCTTTGAAAAATTTAAAGCAATACAATAATAAAAACACTTGATGTGATGAGATGAACATAATTTAATGTCCATTTAGAATTATCTAAAACTTACTTAACATGTATCATCCCGATGTATAACATAGTATATAATATAAGGTTCATCTTTGTTCATAACCTTTTTTAAGACTAAAATCTGTCAGATGGTAAATATTATGAGTATTATAAATATTATAAATATATAAATATTTATTTAAATATTTAAAAATACATTTGACAGTAAGTGAATAAATAGGTAAATAGATAAATAAATAAATAACATAAGTAAATAAATAGATTTTATAGTGTCATGAAATTAAATATTTATTTTTATTTTTATATCATCCACAATATCTAAAACTGGAGGGATAGCAAGAGGTCTGTGCTGGGGTAGTAAGAGGAACTCTCGGAGCCTTTTCTTAGAATCAGAGCAGTCCTGGCCTTCCCAGTGGAAATGTTCCCTCATGGTATGTAAAGTTTCCCCAAAGGAGTAGTCTTCAAGGGGAGATGCTGAGGGAATAGAGTCTTCAGCATCAGAGTCTTCATAAGGTGGAAAAGTGTAATCCTGTTCCTCAGAAGAATCTGAGGAAATTGAAACCTGGTCAGAGGAAGCATAATCCTCCTCTTGTCTTGGTCTTTTATCAGGAGGGGGATGGGAACCCCCGATTAGGGTGATCAAATCTTCAGCCATCTTAAGCATCTGTTTCTTAGGCATGGGGCCTTGAACTGTAGACTGATGTACAGTCTTCTTTGGTTTTAAAGGAGTTTTAAGCTTAGCATAAGATTTAATGGTGAGTGTAGTATGTCTTAAGACATCATCTGCAACTGAAGGTGTTTCCACTGCACCGGGGACGTCTACTGCTCCGGTGTCGGAAGGGCCTAATGAAGATGGCTACGTCGGCCTAGCAGACTCCGCTTGAGAATCCACAGTTGTCTGGGGTTCCAGTTCTGCGGTCAAGGGCTGCGTAGGCGCCTCAATGAAAACCGGCGACAGGCCCAGCAGAGGCCTCGGAGTCTGGCTTGTTCCTAGGCTGCCTGTCCTTATCCTTGCATTTTTTATGCATGCCGGTCGTCGGCTGCTCCAACATGATACAATTAAATTTCCTACCAAAGTAATGTCGTGCAAAGTCAAAACGGTGTTTGATAGTTCATTTATTAAACCTAGCACAAAACAGACAACCTGTGACATTGTGGTCTGGGACTAGGAAAGGAATACAATAGGAATGGTAGTGGTTATGAGGTATTTGCTTCCCACAAGAAATGCAATTGTTAACTTTTTCTGACATCTGACTGAGGCAAGAAAAGGTTCCCCAACAGGGTACTTAGCTTTATTGAAGACTTCGGACTGAAATTCGAATAGAAAATCTCAGGTGTCGGCCGACTGGTACTTGTAAACTGCTTCTGCTTCGGGCACCGCGCGGCAAGAAAGACTTAAGAAAATGGCGTTGGATGCCTCTTATATACCCCTGGCGCACTGACGTCAGGGAAGAAGCGACAGCATCCGAAGCCGGACCAAGACTTTGGAACTCAGGCCGACTGCGGGACCGCCTGACGGCAGGATAACCCAAGTGTGATGACTGCAGCGGGGGTAACAATATGAACAACAGGATTTTTTTAAAAGGAATTTGTGGGAGTCAGGAACCCTGTAGTATCTGTCTGGCTTACAAGGAGACAAAGGCAGAGAATCAGGAGCCATAAAAGATTCTGAAAACACATCAACAATGTCTAGTATATGAGGTATAGCCAAAGGCCTATGCTGAAGAACAAGAAAATCCCTAAGCCTCTTTTTGGATTCAGAAAAATCCTGACTTTCCCAGTGGAAATGTTCCCTTAAGGTATGCAAAGTTTCCCCAAAAGAAAAATCCTCAGGAGGGAGAAGCAGAAGGAATGGAATCCTCTGCATCAGAGTCCTCATAAGTAGGTATAAACAAATCCAGTTCATTAGAAGAGTCAGAAGAAAGATAATCCTTTTCAGAAGATTCATAGTCTGCTTCAGCCCTAGGCCTCTTTGAAGGTGGGGGTTGGCTACCCCTGATTAGAGTAATTAAATCTTCAGCCATTTTAATCATTTGTTTTTTTAAGCATAGGGGCCTGCACATGTGGCCTAGGCTTCAGTTTTTTAGACACGGATCAAGATTTTGGCCTTAATATTGAAGATGATGTTGGTTTAATATACAAATCTGTAGGCCTGAATACACCCTCAGAAGTCAGTGCCTGCACAGAGAAGACGGAACCATCCAAGGTAAAGACATCTGCAGGTTCCATAATTGAAGCATCTCGTGGAATACAGAACTCCAAATGGGTCTCAGCAGAGGCCTGCGAATCATAAGTAGTGGATATCAGGGGCTGCGAAAGCACCTCATTGAGTACCAGCAACTGGCTTAGAAGCATAGTTGGCAATTTTGGACCTCAACGGCCTCTCTCTTTCTTTGCATTTTTTTTTAGGTATTCCGGTAGTCTGATTGCTAACAGACAATTTCTGGTTAATTAAACAGTAATCCAAAATATTTAGAAGCAAAAATGTACCGACGGATAGTGCGCTGAGTAAATAAAGTACAGAACAGACAGCAAGGTACTTCGTGGTCAGGGCCTAGGCAAGGAATACAGTACAAGTGAAAATCCTTATGAGGTATTTTCTTCCCACAAGTAATTCAATTATTAACTTTTACCGATATCGGTAAGGAGCAAGAAAAAGTTTCCCCAACGGGGTGCTTAGCTTTTTAGTTGAAGACTTCGGTTCTGAAACTCGAAAACGAAAATTTCAGGAGCCGTCCGACCGGCACTTGCGAACTGCTTCTGCTTTGAGCACCGCACGGCAAGAAAGACTGATGTAATGGAGTCTGCTACATGTTTAATACCCTTGACGACCTCATGTCATGGAAGAAGGGACAGCAACCGACGCAGAACCCAAGACTTTGTTACTCAGGCCGACTGAGGGCAACCTGCCAGCAGATTACCCAAATGTAATGACTGCAACAGTGAAACACGAAAAACATCCTCAATTTTCTGCAAGTAGAAGTCATTCTCAAAAACAAAAGTTATTTGATAGAACAATGTCCAACAACTCAGACACAAGTGAAATTTCTGAATCAGGGGCTCCTTTCTTTACTACTTATAGTAAAAAAGTCTGTAGTGCAGATTTTCAGCAGTGTAACAGTAATTCCTTGTAGGTAACCTTATTATTTCATATCAATAATTCCAAGCAAAATGGCTAAGAGGTAACCAAAGCGTAGCAGTAACTCCAGCATAAACTGTCCACTGAACTAACGAAACGTTCATGTTTATAAAATAAAATCTGATTTTTATTTTGTATACAAAGAGGTAAGCGCTTTCACATAAGCTTCATCAGACCGTTAAGATTTGAAATTCATCATTCAACCCTTAAATGTACATGACATGTCAAATCTAATCAATTCAACTTTTTAAGTGACATTCAACTCACAGAACAAAGATATACTTAGTTAAAAGTAAAAATGAAAATATTACTATACTTGCATCATTTTTATAACACGTTCAAAGCAGTTTGTGCAAACGGCTCTTATTTACTAACTACTATTATTTCGGCTTACTTATATTTAAAATACATTCAGGCTATACAAGCAACAATGAGGTACATTTAATGTATATATACACATATATATATATATATATATATATATATACACACACACATATATATACATATACACACACACACACAATCAACCATGGGTGAATATAACTTTTCGACTATATATTATATTAATAACCTTTCCTGCGTAAAAAAGCAGAGCTGACTAAAATCCATAATATTTTATTTTATCAATAATATAAGGCTGGATAATATACCCTGCCTCCAAACTATTGCCAAACAATTCCAAACATGTAAAAAATACAAGTATCACATTTGTCCAAGAATCTAACTATTCTAAAAAGACGGATGATTCCGTGCAATCAACCAGTGTGTCTGATGTAAACTAAACTAAAATGCGCTTTAATCCTACATTTATCGTAAGTGCCTCTCATGGCAAAAGTCCGCTATCAAAATTTGCAATATTCATTGCTATCAATCTGTATGCGATAGGCTTGAACCATATGTGCATTAGCTATTAGGTTGCTATAAGTACTATAGATGTAAGCATTACACCAGTGTTACTGGTTGCAGGTAATCTGCCAGTATACCCACTGAAGTTTATACGATTTTGATGCACAAATGATCTCAATAAAGCACTAGCAAGATGCATGTTTTTGAATAAAGCCATACTTGTCTCGCTGATTTTAATAGTGCACCTACTTCAGAATCTAATTTCACTATACTTAAAAGGTGTCATATTTTAAACTACTGAAACAATATTTATGATTATTAGACGCCACATACAAACTAATACGTGGCTCCAAAACTAACACCATCAGATCATAAAATATAAACTAAATATATTTTACGCGTAACTTTAAATACTTATATTTACATTATAGTCAGCTATGTTAATCCATTATGTCGCTGTAGAGGTTGTGCTGTAATTCGACCAATGGCAATGATCTTGATTAGCTGACCTATATGTTTCCTACATATTGAATTACTATAATAACAGATACAAAATATAGAATATAAGTGTTCTATAAATATTCTACAGATGTAGCTGTTAACTACCATGTATAAATTAGGCACTTATCATAGATGCAGAAACATCACAATGCTGGAGGTGTGTATATCGCTGCACCAGACTAACACGGCCCCCACCTATATGCGTCTTTCGCAATATTGCTAATAAAAGACTACCTGTATATGTTACTTAATATCGCATCTTGTCATATCATAACAGCCAGACCCTTATGGTTTTGTGCAGAATAAAGTTGATTCCATATAAACATAATCAAACTATGTCACATCAACTAATATTAGTGCAAGAGTACCTATATCATGTGTATGAAGTCTGTACATATATACCAAATTAGACAACCCTTTAGATCATTCGCTCTACAGAAAACCTTTTACGATTAAAGCCATATAATCATTACAGAGCATTATTAAGCAGATAAAGGTACAGATTATTTAAGTTCATTAATGTAGGTGTTTATTCATATAATATTATTCCCAAATGGTTCCAATAATGTTTTATATAATCATCTTGTCTAAAAAATAAATAAAATTCATAAGATGTTTGGTATAATTTAATTACTTAACGCAATATAGTTACTTAATAGTAAGGTGTCTAGCTCTAAGTATAGGCTTAATAGAAGCTCTTTCATTTAGACCCTTACCCTTATCTACCCTTAATCTTATAATCCAATTAACTTCCTTTTTTTCAGTGTTGTTACGAATATTCCCCTCTCTTATTATGGGGACTATATGATCTATGACCATGAATTTAAAAATATGTTCTGGTCCTTCTGCCATATGTTTAGCAAGGGCATTAACGGTATATCCTATCCTTATAGCATATAGGTGTTCTCTTATTTTAGTCCGAAGCATCCTGTCCGTTTTACCAATATAAAATTATTGAAATTTCTGACAGACGGCTAAATATACTACATGGTCAGTGCTACAACTGGCAGATACTTGAAATTGATAACATTGTCTTGTATTTGGATGTATATAGCTATTTCCTGTTTCAATATGTATGCAAAAACTGCATTTCCCACAACAATATGTGCCAATGTGAATTTGGTTGTTAGCATTAGTTACTGAATGGCATAAAAGCCTTTTGAGGTTAGGTTTACTTTTATATTGAAACATCGGCTTCTCACCTACTATTTGCCTTAACTCCTCATTACTCTTAAGTATACACCAGTGACTTTTAATTATGTCCATTATTTCTTTATGATCATAAGTATAGTACATGGGTATTTTTAACTGTATTGTACTGTTTTCCTTTGGATTGAGGGGATGTACTTTATATGAAAAATATGGAGTTGCTCCATTTTGCCCCAGTTGATCAATGTTCTGTAATCCTATACGAATTTCTGTCTCTTTATATCCTCGTTGAAGGAGTCTATACTTAAACTTATTTCCTCTTGGTATCCTTCCTCTGTTGCATTCAATCTTGATATTCGCATACTTTGTCCTTTAATGATATTATTGAATATGTATGAGGGATGCATGCTTCGTCTATGTAGAAGCAGGTTTCTATAGCATGTTTTTCTATGGACTCCAGTACTGACATAATTGTCCCTTACCCACTCTATAAATACATCTAAATATTCAATTCTAGTATCAGAGTACTTTGAGGTGAATCTTAAGTATGTAGTCATATGGTTCATTATGACTATATATTTTTCTAATTCTTCTTGGCTCCCTTCCCACATAAAAAGACAACAACAAATAGTCTATAAAATTTAATATGTTTACGATGGTATTCGTTTTGGAAAAGTACTTCTCTTCCCACATTGCTAAAAACATGTTGGCATAGCTATTGGCCCAAGATATGCCCATAGCCACGCCATCAAAGACATTTTCCAATATGACTTCCAGAAACATAGTAATAAGATCTATTTTTTGATCTGTATATTGACTATGCTTGGATAGATATTTCTTAATAGTGACGACTCCTAAAGCATTAGGAATAATTGTAAAGAGAGACTGCACGTCTAAGGTAACGAACAGCATGTTAAATTTCATTGTTTGATTAAAGAACAGACACAATTCTAGCAAAAGTTGCTTTGTATCTTTAAGAATGTATTCATTCTTCTCTATTAAAGGTCTTAGATGTTTCTCAACGTACAATGAAAATGGCTCGGGTACTCCATCCACCACCAGAGGACAATAGGTCTCATCGGGGGATTTGTGCTATGTTTATGTATTTTGGGTATTCCTTGCATGCTTGGTATCATTGGATATTCAACTTGTAAAAATTTAGCTAAATCCACATCTATGATAAGACTATCTACTAACTCAGATATCGTACGATGTATTTTCAGTTTGATTCTATCTAGATCTTGTTTAGTTATTATACCATAATATTTATTGTCACCAAGCATATCTATCATAGTGTTATGGTAGTGTGTTTTATCCATAACTACTAGGGGCCCACCTTTATCTGCTGGTCTAAACACAATGGCATCATCTTGTCTTAATCTCTCTAGAGCTTTCCTTTCATTATGTCAAGTTGTTAAAGGTTCTCTTAGAAGAAATATCATTGGAATTATTTCTACTAAATTTCTCATATATATCTTCTACTATTTTATAGAAGGTTTCTACCAACGGATGATTTTGTGGAGTATATTCACTTAATTTCTTAAATGTTTGAGAATAGTTACTTCCATTATTGCCATATTGGTACTTTAACATGACATTTTTAGTAAATAACTTAATGTCAGTAAGCACTTCTGTGAGTTGACTACAGGTGGTAGGAATAAAAGTTAAGCCTTTATTCAATACATTGATTTCATTAATGTCCAATACTTTGTGTGAAATGTTCCAAATCAAACTATTTTAGTCTGATTCCACATCTTTTTCAGGGTTTGACTGGGGCCTCTTTCCCCTAATAATTTCCGCTTCTGCCATCCTCGGCTCATTGAACGGTCCCTCCTGGCCCCCTTCTCCATAGTTATGGGAAGGGGGAACTGTGGAAAAAACATATAATAGTTCTGTCCCATTGCCTATTCTTTGTGTGAATCCTGTAGTTGGATTGTTCTTAGGTGGCACTGATGGAGGCAATATTAATCGTTTTGGGGCACTTTCATGGATGTCATTCTGAATATCGGCCAAGGCCAGGTCGTTTCCGACTGATGTGTCGGGTGCAACTGCTTAGCCAAATTAGTATCTTCACTGGCAGGCACGTTATGCTGTTCACTGCTACTTTTATCTTCTGTATTATTGTCTCTTCTTTACGTGAGGATATACACTACTGATTACATTCCCATTCATGCTTGGCATCCACCTGGATGTATAATCTGGTTTAGGCCAAGTAAAGACTTGGGCTATTCGAAAGTCTTGAGTGTCTCTATTAATTTTATTTCTTTTTTGTTGTAGAAGCAGTCTTTCATAAATGAAGACACTGTCCAATACATTGGAAAGTGCATTAACTAAGGCTTCTGGATACTTTATATACAGTTCCTGTTGTTGGTTTAATATAGAAGCAATTAATTCTTCCACAGGTTTAAAAAAGTCAAATAAAAGCTGAATATAATTCTTACTCACCTCTATATTTAATTTTTACCACTGGGTGAGTAATACAGGGTATTGATCCCCGTAAGTGGGCATTTTCAGTACCTGTAAGCCTCTTGGTATGATACTTCTTTTGAGGCAAACCTCAAAATGTTGGCGTTGGGTGGAGAGGCGTTTGAGCTTCAAAAGATCAGTTTCCAATTTTTCCATTGCTGTTTGCATTTGCTCTGCCATTTCCGATGTAATTGTAGTCGTAATTGCATTTCCTTCGGCTTCATAAAATAGAGAGTTAACATCGCTCCTTACACAAGTTAAGAGTTTAGTTTTCAGGCAATCGCCTCCATTGAAAGTTGTGTAAAGTCTATTTTCACTTGCCTTGATGCCAGTATGGGGTCCTTGAGGGGCATTAACATCCACACCAGGATTGATGTTATCTTCTCGCATAGACCCGACCGGTCTATAATCCAATTCAATATTTTCAGTCATCTCTGCCATGTCTCCATTGGATACGTATAACAAAGTATAAACGATAAAGTAAAAAAGCGTTCCCAACGAAGTAAATACCTCTCAGCTCACAGTTAGTAAAATAGCAATAATTCCAAGTAAAATGGCTAAGAGGTAAACAAAGCGTAGCATAACTCCAGCATAAACTGTCCACTGAACAAACATGGTAGTTAATAGCTACATCTGTAGAATATTTATAGAACACTTATATTCTATATTTTGTATCTGCTATTATAGTAATTCAATATATAGGAGACATATAGGTCAGCTAGTCAAGATCATTACCATTGTTTGAATTATAGCACAACTTCTACAGCGACGTAATGGATCAACGTAGCAGACTATAATGTAAATATAAGTATTCAAAGTTACGCATAAAATATATTTAGTTGTTTATATTTTATGATCTGATGGTCTTTCAGTTTTGGAGCCAAGTATTGTTAGTTTGTATGTGGCATCTAATAATCATAGATATTGTTTCAGTAGTTTAAAATATGACACAAGTATAGTGATATTAGATTCTGAAGCAGATGCACTATTAAAATCAGCGAGAGAAGTATGGCTTTATTCAAAAGCATGCATCTTGCTAGTGCTTTATTGAGATCATTTGTGCATCAAAATCGTATAAACTTCAGTGGGTATATACTGGCAGATTACCTGCAACCAGTAACACGGGTGTAATGCTTACATCTATAGTATTTATAGCAACCTAATAGTTAATGGCACATATGGTTCAAGCCTATCGCACATAGATTGATAGAAATGAATATTGCAAATTCTGGTAGCGGACTTTTGCCATGAGAGGCACTTACGATAAATGTAGGATTAAAGTGCATTTTAGTTTAGTTTACATCAGACACACTGGTTGATTGCACGGAATCATCAGTCTTTTTAGAATAGTTGGAGTGTCTTGGACAAATGTGATGCTTGTATTTTTTACATGTTTGGAATTGTTTGGCAATAGTTTAGAGGCAGGGTATATTATCCAGCCTCATATTATTGATGAAATAAAATATGGATTTTAGTCAGCTACGCTTAGAGTTAGAGGAAAGGTTATTAATATAATATATAATCAAAATGTTATATTCATGCATGGTTGATTGTGTCTGCGTGTATATATATGTATTTTAAATATTATAAGCAAGCCGAAACAATAGTAGTTCGTTAGTAATTAAGAGCCGTTTGCACAAACTGCTTTGAACATTATATAAAAATGATGCAAGTATAGTAATATTTTATCTTCATTTTTATTTTTAACTACATACATCTTTATGTTCTGTGAGTTGAATGTCACTTTAAAAGTTGAATTGATTAATAAGATTTGACGTGATGTACATATAAGGGTCGAATGATGAATTTCAAATCTTAACGGTCTGATGAAGCTTATGTGAAGGCGCTTACCTCTTTGTATACAAAATAAAAATCTGATTTTATTTTATAAAAGAACGTTTCGTTTGTTCAGTGGACAGTTTATGCTGGAGTTACTGCTACGTTTTGGTTACCTCTTAACCATTTTACTTGGAATTATTGCTATTTTACTAACTGTGAGCAGAGGGGCATTTACGCCGTTGGGAACGCTTTACTTAACTGTTTATTTCATGTTTATTTGTTCTTGTTGTTTAAAGTATACATGTCAGCACACTTTACTTTTAAACCATAGCTCCAATCTTCCTTGTTCACGGTTGCCAGCACTGTTTTAGTTTTAAACGGTATTTTTTCATAGTGTGTAGAACCGGACGGGTTAACTATTGTTGTTGATGTCATCAAAGCATGTGAGCTGACAAGCTCAAGCACTTCCTGGAATTTTATTTAACTGAAACTTGTACCTTGAATATTTGCATCTGAAGAAGCTTGATTTTACTAAACAAAAAGTGCTTTATGCACTTTAAAACTACTGGTTGCTTTCTGAAGCAGTTTGTTTCCTGTCTGTATAGTAGCTGGTTTAAATGTGTGGAAGGCATTATAGGTTTGCATTGCTGGTGTGCTCTCCACAGCTTTAAACCATGTCTCACTGACTGCACAGATGTCAGTTTTCTCTAGAGTTTGGGAAGCTTGGAGGGGATGGAGTTTGTTTAGACTCCCAACATTAAGCAGCAACATCTTTAGATTTTACGTTTTTTTGATTTACGTCAGACGTACTTTCAGTTTGGCATTGACTAAAAGGCACTACAGCAGAGTACAATGCAGGCAGTCATGGTAGCTTCTGCAACAATGACCAGGAAGAAAGTTACTGATGCCCCCCCCCCCTTCCTCTCCACACACACCCATGAGAAAGGCTTCAAGTTCTGGTAACTGGCAGAAAAAACACATTGGTTAAACTGAACTCTACTTTCCTCACTTGTCTAGAGGAAAACAGGTTTTAGTACTTAATAAATAAGCAGCTATCCAGGCATGTTTAAGTCAGCGCCCGGTGTTTTCTCCTGTCTACCTGATAAATCTGGGCATCTTGGGGCAATGCAGCAACTGCCTCATGTACACAGACAACCCCTCCTACCACCACCCAACACTACAACCTGAGAGATGCACATATATAACCAAACTGGAAGCAAAGCTCTCTTCACCCAAGATTGGACTAGACAGTCAAGAGGAGAGGGTAAACACGTGCACCACACTGCAATCATCACATACTCCCTCAAAACATACACCATCAAAACACATGCATAGAAACAAAACACACACCTACATTCATGGAGGCTCTCAATAAAAATCTGCCCAAGCAAAAGGGACCTCCAAAGTAGAAATGCAAGCAACCTCCAACCCCCAACACAACCCAAATGACACAGCCCACAAACTCAGTGTGCCACTCAACCACAGCCCACAAGGCATAACAACGCACCCAACACTCTAGTCATAGGTGACTATAGTCAAGCACACTGATGTTCCACTCACGAGGCTAAACAAGGAGAAAGTTACTGTCAGCTGCCTGTCGGGTGCCAGGATCTGCCACAACGCACGCACTCAGGTCACACCACAAGTAAAAATATGGCTCTGTCATTGCCCATGTTGGTGTGAATGACCCGAGACGTACCTCCCTGGACTACATGAAAAGAAACGCAAAGAAACGGTCTGATCTTATAGCCCAGTCAGGTATGACCCTAGCCCTGAGAAGCATCCTGCCATCACCCAGAATGATACCACAGTACAAGGACAAAATAACGGACTTCAACAACTGGCTGAGTTACTGGTGTCATTCTAAGGGGATCCAGTATCTGTCTGCTGGGGTGACATGATCGACAGACCACGATAATTTGCCAAAGATAGCCTGCACCTGTTGCCCTTGGGATCCCGGATACTGGCTAAGGCTCTTGCCATCACTAGTGTGTGTTGTTTAGGCAAGGTTCAAATGACAAACTCACCACTGTAACAAGTACATGCATGCATAATCCGAGGGTAATGCTACTCAATGCTAGAAGTCTAAACATCAAAATGCACTCACATGAGGCACTCCTTAAAAGGGAAAACAGACATCTGTGCAGTGACAGAGACCTGGTTCAAGGCTCCAGAGAGCACCCCTGCATTACCAGGCTATAATTCATACCACACATTTTGGCCACCTAACCTGGACCGAAACACTAAAGGAGGAGGCGTGCCCATATTCATTAAGGATATCCACATCTCCATGCCAGTTGCTCAGCATAATGCAGCAGAGACTATCCAAGTGCAACTAACTCAGGGCAAGACCGCAATGAAAAATTGTAGCTTGCTACAGATCCCCCACCATGCACCAGGACTCCCACTCCTCATTTCTTGATACAATGGAAAATATTAGGGTACAACCTAACACCCTAATAATGGGCGATTTCAACTACCCCACCATTAAGTGGGAAAACTACTCATGTACCAACTTTTGTTCAACGTCTTCTGGAATTCATAAATTCCAAAGCCTTGGATCAACTTATCCACACCCTCACCAGGGGCAGCAATATCCTACACCTGGTCATTAGCAACATGGGCAACGACTTTTCCACACCAGATGTCAATTACTGTTGGTCAGATCCGACCACAAGTTAATCATCCTAGACATCCACATTCCGCCCCCACCCCCTCATTAGGGAAACCACCGTAAAAAATTTCTCCAAAGCCAACTTCACGCTTAAGACAGAAGTGGCAAACTTCACGACACCCATGCAAACAGACAACAGAGGTACGACTGCTGAATCCTACACAAATCCACTTTATAAACACTTAAACAAGTGCATGGATCATGAAATCCCTCACAGAACCAAGGTGCTATCCTCCAAAAAAAGAAAGCCAATCTTGGTGGTCCCCTGCCATAAACAAACTCTACAACAGAAGAAAGAAACTGTTTCAAAAAAAAAAAAAAGAGAGAGTAAAATCACATGAATGAAGGAACCCCCTAGTCAGCCTCAGTAAAAAGCTGAGATCTCTCAAAATCCTCCAAAGCTAGTTACGAAAACAAAATCACTACTGATTCTAAAGACAAACAAAGCATTCCATAGCTATGTCAAGAATCTCAAAGGCAACACTCAGATCTGCTCTGAGTTACAGCACAATAGCACTAAACAAACAGAAACAACTAATATTGCCAACATCCTACATACATACAGAAACAACTGATATTGCCAACATCCTGGCAGACAGGTTCAGTGCTAACTTTACCCCCTCTCACCCCCTAAAGGGCCCATCTCTATACTGGAAGAATGCAAAGCTCCTGTAATCATGGCTGCACAGATAAAAACCACACTCTCCAAAGCCAAGAACACAGCATCCATGGGACCTGACAGCATCCCAAGCTGCTTTCTACACTAATTACAAAATGAATTGGCACCCCAAAGTACAATGTTCAATCACAGCCTAACCTCAGGCTTTGTGCCCATTGAACAGCGCACGACAGTCATCCCTCTCCACAAAGAGGGAGCCATCACGGACCCCGGGAACTAACGCCCCATTAGCCTGACGAGCCTGGTCCGCAAGGCTAGGGAACATATCATCATGGAACTTATAAACAATGACAATGGTAATGTCCAAACTCTCGACCCCATCCAGTTCGGGTTTGTAAAAGGCAGATCATGTCTCCTAAACCTGAGAGACTTCTTTGAAGCGGCCACCAAAGCTGTGCAGGAGGACAAGCTGGTTCACACAGCCTATCTAGATCGCGTGAAGGTTTTCAACACCATCCCCCACTCTTGAATTATAAATAAACTTACTAAAACTAGTTATAAACCCCTATGTCACAAGATGGGTTGCCAACTGGCTCATTAACAGAACCCACACTGTGAGAGTAGCAGACTCCAAATCCAACTTCAGACCAGTGACAAGTGGAGTACTACAGGGTTCAGTCATGGGTCCTCTCCTATTTGGCATCGAGTTCTCAGAAGTACAGGCTAACACAGAAGGTCTTTGGCTAACTAAGTTTGCAGATGACTGCAAACTAGGAGCCATAATCGAAATTCCTAACAATGCGGATATCCTACAAAAGGGCCTCACAGACAGATGCCTGGTGTCAAAGCCAGCTCAATGCCAAAATGTGCACGGTCATCCCTTTAGGTAAAAACTCTGTACCCATGAACTACCACATAGGCGGTAGTCTACTTAACACCGTAAGCGTGATGAGACCTTGGGACAGGTGGACAGTAGTCTCTCCTTTGATCACATCGCCACAGTACTCAAAAAATCCTTCTATGTGGCACACCATCACAAAAGGTCTCTAATCCAAAAAAGAGGTCATTGTTCCACTCTACTTGTCACCGCATTAGACCTATTATAGAGTACAACACCCCTTTTGGTATGTACCTCACAACACATCTACAACAACTAGAAAGGCCGCAGAAATACCTCACAAAGAAGATTACCGCCCTCAAACAGATGCCCTATGTAGATAGTCTCAAAAAACTCCAGCATATCACCTACTCAGAGGCAATCTCTGTCCAACATACAAAGCTATGTCAAATATAGAGATGTTGGACATGCTCCACTTAAAATCCCAATCCCTCCAAGCTACACGCTGTAGGGAGCCAAACCTAGTCACCACAATAAACAGAACATGCTGGAGGGATAGATTCCTGTCCCCAGAGACTTCCCATACTCTGGAACAAACTACCTATCTATATCAAACAAAGCTCATTAGCACTCTTCAAGAAAAATCTTGACTAGATGGGAGATAGGAAATTTACCCCAGGGATCACTTCTGACACTCTGCTTGACAGGGGCATAGGAAAATAATTTTCTTGGGTGACGAAAGCCAGAGTACCTTTTTAGCTTGGCTTATATAGGCCCTAGGGCCAATATCCTAGTACCGTCCTATGAAGTTTGGTTTAATGCTTTACTCCCCCCCCCCCCCTTTGCAAAGGGCCTAAAAACAAGCAAACATCTACATAAGGGTAGATGTATACTACCTACAGCCTTAAGAGAGCAAGTAAGTGAAGCTAAATGTGTGAATTGCCTGCAAGCACGGTAAAGACCCAAGGGCCAGGAAGTGAAGTTAAAGTGCTGGGATCCAGCTGAGAACCTTCTATATTTTCTGCAGCACAGGCATACAAGGCCAGTGCAATCTCCAGTGCTTCTGGTAACAAAAGCAGCAGCATGGATTCTGAACTTTTTAACTATTCAAAAGTTTAGTTTGAAAGATCCAAGTGGACCTTCAAATATCACCTTTTCCTGAAACCATTAACATGAATTAAAATTTTTCTCATTCCTCATGCACTGGAACTCTCACAGATGTAGCACTAACTACTTGCACCATTGTAGCTAAATGTGGAGCATCTATGTGAAAGCAGGGAAGCTTCTTTGTATCCACTAACATCTGCTCCTACACCCAGTCTGCAGTCACTGCAAAACGCTTCTTCCTAGTAGATGGATGAGGTATTAAGCAATTAGTATTGGAGAAAAACTGTTCAAGGAAGGTGGAGGCTCAATGAGTCTTACCTCTGTCCTTCTGCCTACTGCAGTCTCATCTTCTCTCCAAGAGTATCTCACCTCTATCCACAGACTGGAATGCCCGTTTTCTGTAAAATGCCACTGAATGGCTGATGGGAAAACATTCGTTATACATTAGGGCTGCTGAATGCAGTTAAATAGCTGCTTTATGATTTGCATGGTTGCATCATTTTCTTCACATTTGAACACATCTTGTGATGGGTGACTAACTGGCATTTGTCCAGAGGGACATGCAGGATAATTCTGGTGAAATAATCAGCAAAGGCTGAATCCACAGCTAACCGTACTACCTAATTATCTTGTTAAAGGCAGCAACCCTGGCAAAAGTAAGCTGTAGCAATGTAGCCAAACTTAACAGTACTTTTTCCTACTTTATATTGTCACTTTAGTCATGTTAAGCCTTAAAGATGCCTCATATTTTCTACCATTTTCTCCACTAATTTTAAAATGCTACAATGGTACGATAAAATACAAGTCTGACAAATGATGGTCCTTGATGCGCAAGGCTTCTTCCCAAACCTATCAATCTTTATTGTTAGGAATGGTATTACTCTCACAAGGACTAAACTGGATGCCTTAATCTCAACCAACAATACTACAGCAGGATAAGTTTTATTATTTTTGTAAAGATACTTACCCCTTTCTCAACCTGATAAAACCTAAAGCTTTTGGGGAGTGAGAAGTGGGGAAACAATTGTAAAAAGCTGCTTTTTAACACCATCCTTAAAATGTGTAAAATACAACCCAAAATGGCTTCAGCACTGGCTCATCTATACCTAGCAATTCCTGATACCGTTGGAGGAAACTGTTTATATCTTAATCTCCACTTAAAATGCTCTAGTAAGACTGAGTTTTTCACCAAAGGAAATGCAGACAGGGAAAGCACCTGAACAGGTGCACCCTTCTCTCATACATGTTGCTCCCCAAGAAGGAATACATCAGCATACAAGAGAGCAAGTCCTTTTCCTCCTCTTCCCCAACGTCAGAGTGAGATTAAGAGTTCAGTGAAGTAACTAATTTCCTCTTAAAAACAAGGTACTTGCAAGTGCTAGGCTCTGCAGCAGGGAAAGCCAGAGTACCAATCATTTTCACGGCCACAAAGTACTGCTCTGAGAAACTTTTGTAATAAAAGTAGGCTAAGGTAGGTCACCTGGGGGACACATCCAGACATCTCAGGCAAACGCACATTCCTAAGTATTACAGAATATAGAGCCATCAGCTTCAAAATGTACCTCACTTCAGAAACTGCTCATTCACCAAGAACCAGAGTGATGCAGGGCCACTGGTACTGCAGAGGAGTTCAGCACAAATGAAGCACATTTCTGCAACTATGCTCATCACAGAGAGAGTCTTCCAGGGAAGACCTATTCCCCCTGGTGCTTGATCCTCATGCAAGTCTAAAGTAGAAAACTAAGAAACTACATCAGGCTGTGGCACAGCAACAAATTTTTTTTTTAGGGAGGTATGATACACTACAGACAGCAATAACTCACTGATGGCATCTGCACTGGTTGCAACATGTAAAAATCAACAGAAATAAGTGCTTAAGCAAGGGCTTATCCAAAGAGGTAACACTTCTCTAGTTCCAAAATGAAGCTACACAAAGTAATAAAATATTCCATATTAAAGCTTACACAATGGCAAATATAGCTGCACTGATATTTTATTTCCGTCTACAGCAGGTAAAGAATAGTCGTGTAAAATCTCACCAAAACCATAGATGTCCTTCTCATCCATGCTGCATTATTATTAGTGTGGGATTCTCCGCCTCAGGTGACCCGAATGTCAGCTCCTATACAAAAGCTTAAGCCTGGCTGCTGTAGGTGTGTGAGACTTCACACACAGGGCCAAAACAGGGCCCTTAAGTGTGAAGTCTGAATGCACACACCTCAGAACTTAAATGCCCAGTCAGACAGTCCAGTAGAGACAGCCAAGTGATGTCAACAAGAGCCGCTAAGTGCCATTTGCTGGCTAGTCTGACAGTGGTCTAGGGGTTGCCCTAGGGTGCCCTTTAAACAGGTGTAAAAAAAGGGGGATACTTGACGGGGAAAGGAATACTGCAACATGGAAGAGATGGACATCTATGGTTATGGTAAGATTTTACAAAACTATTCTATGTCCTTCTATTCCTAGGTTGCAGTATTCTTAGCATGGGAAAGTGCCACAGCTTAGTTAGAAGGAAGGGTGAAGGTAGAGGTAGCTGATTCCAGAAAGCCTTGTAGGAGTGCCCTAGCAAACCCTGCCCTGGCTCTGGAGATGTGGTCCAATTAGTAGTGTCTGGTGAAAGTGTTTATGGTGGACCAGGTGGCTGCTTCCAGAATGGAAGCAGTGTCCAGGCCTTTGAGGAAGGCTTTGGAGGACGCCACAGCCCTGGCAGAATGAGCTCTTACTCCCTGGAGGAGATCCTTGCCATGGTGGGAGCAGCAGATGCAGATAGTTTTTCTGACCCAACAGGAAATGATTTGCTTGGAGACTGCCTTGCTCAGGGCTCTAGGGTGGAAGGATACAAAGAATTGGTTGGATTTTCTGATGGACTTAGCTTTGCCTAAATAAAACCTTAGTTGTTCTTGCACATCCAGGGAATGGAGTATCCTCTCACTGACATTAGTGGGACAGGGGAAGAAGGTGGGCAGGTGAATGGATTGGTTTAAGGACAGTTCATTGACCACCTTTGGCATGAAAGAAAGGTTAGTGCGCATGGTCACTATCCTTGTAGAAAGTAGTGTAGGATGACAGCATGCCATGAGAGATTTTAACTGACACACTTCTAGCAGAGGTAAGGGCCACCAGCAGTACAGACTTCCATGTGCACATCTGGAGTATTGCGACACTGGCTGGCTCAAACGGAGGCAGAGTGAATTTTTCCAGGATTAAGTTTAGGTCCCAAGGAGGTGGGATAGGTTTTGCTTGGTGGTCTGATGTGCAAAACACCTTTAACGAATAATTTACCTAGCCTGGCTAGGAGAGCGGGCTCTAGAGATAAGCAGGCAGAAATTGCAGATAGATGGACGTTAACTGAGGAGTATGAAAGGCCAGCCTTGATAAGTTCACACAAGCAAGTAAGGACTACAGGGATATCCGCTTAAAAGGGATCCCTGTGCCTATGGAGACACCACTTGAAGAATCTTTCCAATTTTGACATGTAGGATCTTATTGTAGTAGGTTTCCTGGCCTCCCTCAGGACTAAAAGTATGTCCTCAGAGTAGTGGTGTCTGAAAAAAAATTAAAAGTTGATCATCCAGGGTGATGGACCTAACATATGAAAGTGAATGAGATCCCTTTTGTTGTGCGAGTAGGTCCACTTTGTGAGTTAACTTGTGGTGACTGCCTTGGCTAGTGGGAGTAGTAGGTGAAAACCAGTGCTGCCTTGGCCAATAGGGTGTCACCAGCAAGATTTTGGGTTTGTCCTTTCTGATCTTCAAGAGGACTTTTTGAATGAGAGGAAAGGGTGGGAATGCATAAAGAAACCATCCCCTCCATGGAATGCTGAAGACATCTACCCTCCAAGTAAATGGAGAGTGATCCTTGGTGCAGAATTTCTTCTATTGTCTGTTCTGGGTGGAGGCAAATACATCTACCTGAGGTGTGTCCCACCGGTAGACAATGTCTAGAAAAATGTCCCTATTCAGCATCCACTCATGCGGTAGACAGGATGTTCGGCTGAGAAAATATGTTTGTTGGTTGTCTTGAGAAGGAATGTATGTTGCCTGCAAGAATACGTTGTTTCTAGAGGCAAGGTCCCAAATTTGGATTGTTATCTGGCAAAAGAGGTAGGACTTGCTCCCGCCTTGTTTGTTGAGGTACCACATGTCTGTGAAAATTTGAAGAGGTCTTGATTGCAGGATTGGGAGAAAGGCTTTCAGGGCCAGAAGAACTGCAGTCATTTCCCTTACACTGGCAGGTTTCTTTTGGAGGGCAGGATGCCAGGTCTCCTGTAACATGAAGCCCTTCATGGTAGCCCCCTACCTTACGTCTTATGCATCTGTATGCATGTGCTGGGTTGGGGTGGGAGGTTGAAGTGGAAGGCCTGGGTACATTAGGATTTGTTGACTCCACCACCTGCTTTGAGGCAGGGCAAGAGTGGAATCTGAAACTCTAGAGGGTGTTGGTGCTGAGATCATACATTATTAAAGTACCAATGCAGTTTTCGCTTGTACATTCTGGCCAAAGGCAGCATATGAATGGTGGCTGCCATTAGCCCCAGGAACCATAAGAATTATCTTGCAGATATCTGCTGAATCTGCATAAGGGCCTGGAAGTGGGTAGAATGGGAGAAAATGTTGTCCTGAGGGAGGAATGCCCACATCAAGCATGTTCTGATCTTGCAGCCCAGAAAGATTTGGTCCTGCTGAGGAGTTAGGGATGACTGGGATGTTGAGGATGAACCCCAGTCCTTGTAGCAAGGAAATGGTTAACTGCAGATGGTTTTGTAGGGTGTCCTCTTTCTGCCAGAATAATGTTGTCTAGGTAGGAGTAAATTTGAACACCATTGGTTCTGCAAAAGGCTACAGCTGGGGTCAGGCATTTTGTAAATACCTTGGGTGCAGTAGATAAACCTAACAGCAAGGCTGTAAATTGAAAGTTAAAACAGGGTCAAGTGAAAAGCAAGTATTTTCTGTGGAAGAGTTTTATGGGTATATGAAGGTAGGCCTCTCTTAAATAGTGTGTGGTCATAAAGGCCTGGGCTGGCAATAGTGGAAGAAGGGTTTGTAGGGATAACATTCTGAATTATGAAACTTTTAGGAAGAGGTTTAGAAAGGACATCTCCAGAATTGGCCACCAAGGGCCATCTTTTTTGGGGACAAAAAATAAATCTAGAGTAAAAACCTTTTCCCTCCTGTCCTGGAGGGAAAAGTTCTATAGTTCAGAAGATCCTGTAGAATCTGAGGAATAAGGTGTAGTTGATTTTTTTTTTACGGGGGGGGGGGGGCTTGTAAGGCACTTTTCTTTCCAAGAAAGGAAATAAACCTCTTGTACTATTACCAGCACCCAGAAGTTTGAGGCGATGGATCTACAAAGGGGTAGGCAGTGGGAAAGGCAGACTGACAAGGGGAAGTAGGCAAGGCAGTCACTTATTGTTGAAGCAATTTCTGTCATGAAAGGGCTGTCTTTAAAAAGGCTGTGAGGTGCCTGGTCTGGAAATGGTCTGCCTCCTGGTTGCGTTTCTATGCCTGGAAGAGGATGGAGTAGCAGAGAAGGCGTCCTCCTGACAGAGGTAGTCTTAGCAGGGTAATTTTTATAATATTTAGGAATGGGAGACGCCAACAGTTGCTTGATGTCCTGAAGCTCCTTAGCTTTCTCCAGAAGGTTTTTAAACAGGTCTGCAAACTGTTTACCAAACAGGAGGTTGTGGTCTAGAGAGGCATCAAGAATTTTAGATCTGAAGTCCTCGGGCAGGTGTTGAAGTCATAGCCATGAGTATCGCATAGTGCTGGTACAGAAGCAGTGGACCTTGCAGAGGCCTCCGCTGCATCATAACTGCATCTAATAGAATGTCTGGCCACTTGAGAACACAGGGACAGTTTTGATGCTACCTCTGTTTTGCTAGGGCAGTCAGACATGGATGACAGTAGGGTAGAAGCTTGGGATAACAAGGTCCAAAGCATATTTTATCATATGGGTTTGTTAGTTGATAGCTCTAAAGGCTAGAGTGGAGGAGGTATAAACCTTCTTGCCTATCCTGTCCATGGTTTTACTGTCCGTCAGTAGGCAAAATAGTAGGAGGAATCAGTCTTGACTGCTTGTCAGGGGATACCGCAATCACTGCTGGGTCAGACATCAGCAAACAGGGTGGGGGGGGGGGGGGGGCAAGCCAAGCTCAAGGAATTAAATAAAAGAAAATCCCAAAGGGGTACTTGGCTTTAGGCGTTTTCAAAGTAGAAGAGGAATGAGATAGATGTGACTGTCGACTGCAGCTGAAAAGTTCCGAGGTGTGTACGTGCAGACGTCACATTTAAGGTACCTGGTTTATGGCCCTACGTGTGACATCCAATGCGCCTATGGCAACCAGGCTTAAGCTTTTGCATTGGAGTCTATGTCAGGTCACCTGAGGCAGAGAATCCCACACTAAAAATACTGCAACACAGAATAGGACATCAAATTGTTCTGACGTACAGTAAACGGGCAAGCTTCTGGATGACCCCGCATCTACAAAAGGTCTTAAATATGTTAATACGGATTCCATTAGTAAGAAAAATTATTTTCCTGTATGCATAAGGAATCTGTTGAATGGAATGAGACATAAGTAAAGAAGCAAACTGAAATGCAAGGTATTCTTCCACAAAAGAGGTCTCTGCACAATTGAAAAGATCTGGTAACTTTCTTTATACACCACATTCTTAAAGTACTGCCTGCCTTGACCTGAAGGTGTCCTTGTACACAAAAAAAAAAAAAAGCTATCCTGAAACTGTCAGATCCTGGAAAGTGCCAGCTTCGCATTTATTTTTTTCTCTCCACTTGTAAAGAGCTGTTATGCACTAACATGATAGTGAAGTAGGCTTCCAAAGCATAACTGAAAGTGAATTGTTACATAAATATTGACTTGGGAAACCAGTCTAATTTCAACAATCACATTCCTAAAATCCAACAGATGTAAGGATTTCTTCACGTATTAACAAACAGGAACATGTCCAGTGAATCTGTGGACTGCTTTCACCGATCTGAGTTGCCACGTATCTCTTACAAACTAATGCCTGAGGGACCAAGAGACTGAAACACATTTAGTACCACAGTTCTCAGAGAAACTATAGTGTTCTGATGGCTCATTACTAAAAAGTCAAACAGCCCATATCTCTGTTTACAGTAAGAGCCCTTAAACCACATCTTCTCGCAGTATTACTACTGATTCTGAATACTTGCACCATCTTGTTTTCCTTCACTTTAATTTTGTTGTCGATTTTATGATTTACTCTTACACTGACTAAATTTGTTGATGTTGGAAAGTAATTTGTTTCATACAAAATAAAAAAAAAACTTACCTGAAGCATAACTCTTGATACTGAGGACTAAGGAAGCATATACATACATTTAAAGCAAAGATCCTGTCTGAACACCTTGTGAAATTTACAGGACTCTAAAGCTTTAGAATAGCAAAAACAAGAGTAGGAATACAAGCATGACGCTACAGTACCTCAGAAGTATTTCCCACTCCGTGTGTGCACTCAAATACTTACCAGGCTCTTGATATGGGAGGATCTTAAGACCTCTAGCCTTACATTATGCATATGAATAATCGAGACACGGGCCAAACAAAGATATGTTGGGGGCAAGGGTGCTAAACCAGAGGTTAAAATTCCTGGTTACCCTTCCATATATTTGAATTATGTTTCAACAGTTAACAGAAGTACTTTGGTTTATGTGAAGTGAAAGACAGTTCCATAGTAGTAGCATTCTCTCTGTGCTACATACCTATCCCTCCAGCAAGATCTATTTAATTTGCAAAAGACTCTTGAGTTCCTAGAGCTGGTGCTTATGAAAGCATGTGACTTGTGAATGTATAACAGTGTCTAACAGAATAGGATCTCTTGAAGCATTATGTGCAATGTAGAGGTTACTTCTCAGTAGCTTATACGATACTGAGAAGAGGAGCAGTGCTGTGTCTACATGTTTACAATTTAGGTGTGTGTGTATATATATCTATATATATATATATATATATATATATATATATATAAAATATTACAACT